>NC_091349.1:17907112-18132112 GCF_038502225.1 Cherax quadricarinatus
TTTAGGGCCTTTGACATACATTGAACTTCTATAAAGGTTTAGTCGGACACGGGGAATGTCGTAGAGATGTTTGTCTCTGGTGTTATGCCTGTGGGTCCTGTCGCAACTGTCAAGAAAGCGTTTTAGTTCAAGGTTAATATTGGAATTTAAGGTCCTGTAGATGTAGATTGCACAGTAGTAAGTGTGGATGTTCTGAACAGGGAATAAGTTTAGATCTATGAAGAGTGGGGGGGGGGTGTTGCCAGGGATGGAATTTAGTGATTATTTTTACAGTGGCCTTTTGTTGGGATATTATTGGCTTTAGGTGTGTTGCTGCAGTTGATCCCCAAGCACAAATAGCATAGGTGAGGTATGCATATATAAATGAATGGTATAGTGTGAGAAGGGCATTTTACGGCACGTAGTATCATATCTTGGAGAGGATCCCAACTGTTTTGGATACTTTTTTTTTTGTTGTGTGTTGGATATGGGTGCTGAAATTCAGGTTGTTGTCGAGGTATAAGCCTAGGAATTTGCCCTCATTATGTCTGGAAATCAGAGTGTTGTCGATCTTAATGTTAAGTTGCGCAACACCTGCTCTACTACCAAACATAATATAGTAGGTTTTGTCAGTGTTAAGTGTAAGTTTATTGGCTGTTATCCAAGTCGATATTTTGAGCAGCTCCAAAGAGAATGGGTTTCAGGTGTTGGGATACGTTTGGAAGATCATTGATATAAATGAGGAAGAGCAGGGGACCAAGGACACTTACCTACGGTACTCCGGTATCAAGTGGCCGTGTTGATGATGCTGTGTCTTTAATGGTGACATACTGATACCTATTAGTAAGGTAGGATTTGAAATATACAAGCGCATGGCCTCTTATACCATAATGGTCAAGTTTGTGGAGTAGGATGCCGTGGTCTGTGTCAAAAGCTTTTCTTAGGTCAATAAAAATTCCTAGCGGATATTCCTTATTTTCTAATGCTGTGTAAAGCAGATCTAGCATTTTTACAATTCCATCATTAGTGCTTTTATTTTTCCTGAATCCAAATTGGCAGGGGTTGAGTATGTTTTGTGCCGTTATAAATGAATATAGTCTCCTGTGCACGAGTTTCTCGAAGATTTTGGATAGTAATGGTAATTTTGATATTGGTCTATAGTTGTTTACATCTGTAGGGTCACCACCTTTATGTATAGGTGTAACCCTTGCTGTCTTGAGTAGTGTCGGGAAAGTTCTAGTTTCTAGTGACTAGTTAAAAAGTAATGTAATAGCATGCGAAAGGACATGGGCCGCTCGCTTGAACAATAATGGTGGGATGTGAGACAGATTCCCTGAGTTATTTTTAAGTGACTTTATAATTGTTCCAGCAGTCATAGAAGATGGTTGTGATGTGCAAGTTTATATTTTGAGGTGAAAGGTCGGTGATTTTCTTAGCCAAACTTTTTAAACTTATAATAAATATTCACTGAACAAGCTATTAATATGCATGTGAGGCATATATTAATTTTATTTTCCTACTGATTGACGTATATACTCTTGTTTAGATGTCCTGCTCTGTATTATAGTGATAAATTAATGAATATTTTTTCTTTTAATTGTTTGTCTTCTTTCAGATGCCTCGTACTTGTGTAAATAGTGCAGACAACTTCTGCTATATTTGTGGTGAGGTGCATCACAGAAGCGCCGTATAACTGCTATGGTTAGAAAGGCATATCACCTGTATTTTGGATGCATCATTGATGACCAGGAAAAGAACTGGGCTCCACATATATGCTGCAGCAATTGTGCTACTAACCTTCGCTAATGGTTGATCAGGAAGAGAAAAGGAATACCTTTTTCTGTGCCAATGATATGGCGGGAGCCAACAGACCATACCAACAATTATTTCTGCATGGTATCTCTAGTACAAAAGGGCTTGTCAAAGAAAAAAAATGGGGTCCATTGAATATCCAAATATTCCATCAGCTATTCACCCAATTCTATTTGCAGAAAGTCTACTTGATGCACCAACTTCTGTATCCTTCTAGTCAGATGAAGAAAGTGGTGAGGAGAAAGAGAAGGATGATAGTGCTGAATTACAGAGTGACCGAAACTTTGATGATGCACACTCCTCTAGGCCATATCTCGTAACAACACCTGAACTCCAAGACCTTGTCAGGGATCTGTAACAACCCAAAAATAAGGCAGAGCTGCTAGGCTCTCGTCTTCAAGAGTGGAATCTCCTAGCAGCTGATGTGAAGATTTCAAAATTTCGTGAACGTCATCAAGGCTTATAAGAACATGGGATGTAACATGTAACTTAAAATCCACTTTTTGGACTTACATTCAGACTTTTTTCCAGCGAACTGTGCAGCAGTTAGTGACGAACATGGTGAAAGGTTTCACCAAGATATTTCAACCATGGAAAAACGGTACCAGGGCAAACGGGGCACAAGAATGCTTGCAGACTATTGCTGGACATTGGCAAGAGATAATTCTTCAGCCCACTATAAGCGCCAAGCAAAAAGGCAGACAGTAGGTACGGATTAGAGTTTAGAACATACTGACACATTGTACGTTATAATAAAATAATCAAATATAATATCTCTGGTCTTTAAACCTATAACAAATAACTATTTTTCAAAGTGATATTTGGATTCGGGACATGAAAATACATAAGAATTAGCTAATCTCATTTAAGAAGCATACAGATTTTCAAAAATTGTTGACCAGTGATATTTGCATTTAAGAAAGATTTACTAAGGCGTATTTCCCGGCTACTGCTCCCTTATGTCACCTATCAAAATACATGAATTAATTCTTAATACATATTTCGTCTTCCAGTAAACTCCATTCGCATGGTATTTTAAATCAAGTTTATAAAATTGCTTAGTGTCCAGAATATCTTGCTGCCAATTTTGTCAAGACTGGGAACCATAGCAAACATAGTACTAGAGGGAGAGAGCACAGTTTTGTAGTACCCACTGTCAGTGGCCAGGCTTCAAACACCTTTTATTGTACAGCAATACAGGAATGGAGCAGATTGCCTGCACATGTCAAAGCCAGTCATAGCGTGAACCAGTTCAAGAAGAGAGCCAGAAAGTATCTCGTGAATGTAGCGACAGAAAGCGAAGAGAATGATTTTCTTTAGCTAACACACATGTAAATATAAATTACTCATTTTACCTTATTCCTAGTATATCTCGTTTATAGTATAATAATAAGATATCTCCTTTATAGTATAATAATAGGGTATTAAAAGAATCCCAATGGAAATAAGTCACATTGGCTGACATTTTTGGCTTATTCTAGGTTCTCTACACATATGCTGCTATGTATGATATTTATCATACATAGATTATAATGTGTAACTGTATTTGTGTATACCTGAATAAACTTACAGACACGTGAACACCAGAAAACATAAGTTTCTTTTTTCAGGCTACTAATTCTTACAGCAGTAGGAATTACTTTTTTCACTGTCGATAAAACTTCCTAACAACTATAAAGCCAGCTAATTTATTCTAGCTCATCACATAAACACACACACACACACACACACACACACACACACACACACACACACACACACACACACACACACACACACACACACACATTTACCTTTCGCTTCGTGCATTTACTTCATAATTTCTTCACAAGCAGTGAATGAAGACAAATACAATTTGAAAACTATACAGTATATTTCTACATATACTTCAAAAATATAAAATGAAAATAATAAAGCACATTTATCAATGTACTGGATGTTGGATGAACTGGGCAAATTTAAGTCAAAAATGGATATACTGATTGGAAATAACTAATGATATCCCCTTAAGCTATGACACATATTACAGTTTTATTATGAGTCACAGTAACCTACAAATACAATTTCCTTATTTTTCCTTTTATCTGAAAACGTATTTCAAAAATTTATAGAACTGAAAAGTGTTGTGGAAAATTAAATTTACCTCGATGTAACTCATAAGATACATACCAGTAAATGGTAACAAAGATAATTATTTTTTTATCCAAGTTACAGAGACAAATAGGAATTTTAGGGCACCTAGGTCACAAAAAATGTCCCCCTTCGATGCCTATTACTGTCATATCCACAAGTCACTCTTGTCCTATATTAATTTCAAAGGAAATATACATTACAAGGAATTATGGTAAACATTAATATAAATTTGTGGACTGTATGTTAAAATTAATAAATGATTACATATACACATTTATATAACAGAAGGAGAATTTATCTTAATACCACTCACCAATTAGTCTGGAGATTACTGTGTGTCATGTACCGAACCCTCCCTGTCTAAATTTATGAAGAAAATACTGGCCAGAATCTCATCATAAATAGACAACTTAGCTGGGGTTCTGTTAAGCTTCGTTATACTCATTTTACCTAATTTCTTTATATATTAATAGTGTAGTCGAAAACTGATCAGCAAAATCGGACCTGCCTGAAACAGGAAAGTGTTCTTGTATCGGAATGTCGTGAATTTCATCTGTAAAGCCCAGGCCGTCGCTGATTGCTAGTCTGTAAGCATTATTCGTACAAAAGATGTGCCCAGTCCCAGTGGCCCAATGTACATTACTTTAAAAACTGCACGACAGCTACCAAAAGCAATAAGTAAGAGATTACACCAGCAGGTGGCAAACTTCTGACAATGATTATCACATAATATCGTGCTGTTTGGAAAATATTCGGCGAATCTGATAAAATTGCGCTCTATAATATATTATGGAAAAATGTGCCAACTGCATAAACAAGTATCTTGAAACCTTACAGTGTCATATATTTACTCTTTCCCAGTAGGTGATAAGCATCACATAATACACAAGTTTACTCTCGTCTTGAGTTTTCATCACTAATGAAGAACCTGCTCACCCATCTTATATGTATTATAAGATGAAACTCCATATCACTTCTGTCATATAATCATTTCTGGGAAGCAGCGTATCAAAATTTGTTCATTATACTGCGTAATTTTTATAGTGGGTAGCATCATAGTGAGTTTAGCAAATTAAAAAAGATCGTGTAAACTGTCTGTAATTTCGAAATTTATTCAATATACTGAACAGTTTATCACAGTTTCGTTAATCTGCAGTATTTCTAGACAACATAACAGATATTCATACCCAGAGGCATTTCCAAAAATATAAAGGCATTTTATTAATGTCTTCATGACCAATTCCTTATTCAAATATTTCTGCCAATATTTCATTAGAATTTCATGTTGAGCCTAATAATAAATAATTTAACAAAATATTGAGATTCTTTACAAACATAACACAACACATTTAAATTACTAAAACAAAGAAAGCAGCAAATATTGTTACCATCGTAATATCAATTTAGCAGTAAAACACAGTAGCCTGTTGGTGTTTCTCCATTAGTGCAGCTCCACGCACTGTTGAATAATATGTGTGGGGTTATATAGCGAGGTGGGTTCGTGTGTGTATATATCAATCCTTCGTGATGGACTTTCCTGGGCAACACTAATGGTCAGTGGTATTGAAGTACATCCATATATAATATAATATTGTTTGAGTCTGGCTTGTAGCACTATGGAAAAGTAACAACAAATGTGGTTGGTAACATAAAATTCTATGTAACACTCAAAAAATGGATAATATTCATTGCTCGTAAATATATCTCATTACAGGCTGTAAAAGAGACCTTAATGAATGAATGAATGAATGAATGAATGAATGAATGTGTGTGTGTGTGTGTGTGTGTACGTCCAGCTGTATCCGTCTTATCTAAATTCTGTGATCTGCAGTGCCTGTAAACCCGCTTCTGGTATGACAAAGCATCTACCATCTAAGGTATATTTCCAACTGTGAATGATGTTCCACTCATTGACAGCAGTATCACAAGTGCTGTGATAGTCAACACTAAAGTGGCATTTCTAATCCGACGTCTCAACACTTTCTTCGATAGTCAACGCTTTGAAAACTTTCACTCCACCATCTACTACAGGATCACCTAACTGGCTATGATAATCAAAGGTATGATAACATTAACTCCATCATTTATGGAAGAATCAACATAACTGTGATGGTCAAGACAGGAATGTTTATTCCTCTACCATCTAAGAAATTTATGATAATTATAGTTTTCTCAATATACTATTGTCACATCTCTCAGAAGTGCCACACCATGCCACCAGTGCCACTACCAGAGGATGAAGAGACCAAAATGTCCACGTAACACAATGATGAAACCATATAATTTTCAACTGAAGAGGAAACTACGCCACCCTAACCACTAGAGGATGAAGTCATACCATCCTAACCACTAGAGGATGAAGTCACACCATCCTAACCACTAGAGGATGATGAATTCACACCATCCTCATCACTAGAGGATGATGAATTCACACCATCCTCATCACTAGAGGATGATGAATTCACACCATCCTCATCACTAGAGGATGATGAATTCACACCATCCTCATCACTAGAGGATGATGAATTCACACCATCCTCATCACTAGAGGATGATGAATTCACACCATCCTCATCACTAGAGGATGATGAATTCACACCATCCTCATCACTAGAGGATGATGAATTCACACCATCCTCATCACTAGAGGATGATGAATTCACACCATCCTCATCACTAGAGGATGATGAATTCACACCATCCTCATCACTAGAGGATGATGAATTCACACCATCCTCATCACTAGAGGATGATGAATTCACACCATCCTCATCACTAGAGGATGATGAATTCACACCATCCTCATCACTAGAGGATGATGAATTCACACCATCCTCATCACTAGAGGATGATGAATTCACACCATCCTCATCACTAGAGGATGATGAATTCACACCATCCTCATTACTAGAGGATGATGAATTCACACCATCCTCATTAATAGAAGATGACGAAGTCGCATTATCCTCACCACTAGAGGATGATGAAGTCACATTATCCTCACCACTAGAGGATGATGAAGTCACATTATCCTCACTAGAGGATGATGTCACACCATCCTCACCACTAGCGGATGACGAAGTCACACAATCCTCACCACTAGCGGATGACGAAGTCACACAATCCTCACCACTAGAGGATGAAGCCACACCATCCTCACTACTAGATGACGATGAAGTCACACCATCCTCACTACAAGACGACGATGAAGTCTCACCATCCTCACTACTAGATAACGATGAAGTCTCACCATCCTCACCACTAGAGGATGAAGCCACACCATCCTCACCACCAGAGGATGAGGCCACACCATCCTCGCCACTAGAGGATGAAGCTACACCATCCTCACCACTAGAGTATGAAGAAGTCACTCCATCCTCACTACCAGAGGATGATGAAGCCACACCGTCCTCACCACCAGAGGATGATGAAGTCACTTCATCCTCACCACCAGAGGATGATGAAGTCACTCCATCCTCACCACAAGAGGATGATGAAGTCACTCCATCCTCGCCACCAGAGGATGATGAAGTCACTCCATCCTCGCCACCAGAGGACGATGAAGTCACTCCATCCTCACCACCAGAGGATGAAGAAGTCACTCCATCCTCACTAGATAATGATTAAGTAACAGCATTCCCACCACTAGAGGATGAAGTCACACCATCCTCACCACTAGAGGATGATGAAGCCTCACCATCCTCACCACATGATAAAGAAGCTATACCAACCTCACATTTGCAATATCTGAGTATCCTCATTTCAAAGGAGTTTCGCTAACCTGTTTTTTTTTCAGTTTAATACCGAGCATAAAATCTGAAGACCGTAAAGGATGAGGTAATTAGTCCCTCAGCTTTGAACGTTTTGAAACTGGAGACAACAGACGAGGTAATCCTTCCCTCAGTCCTGGTGTTCAGTACCCGAGTCTTGATGAAAATGATGCACTGGCAGAAAGATAAGCACTGATTTACTGGAGTCAGATAAAAGTATCGTCACCTGGGCTCCGGTTCCACTAATGGAAGTATGTCATGACCAAGCGTTAGGCTGAAGGTTAGCCAAAAATAATCTGTGATGTCCATTGTACCAAGATTCCATGGTGTTAATATGTTTAACAAGTATCATTACATTGATTCAAAGTAATATTTTTATTTCTCTTATGCTGCTCGGGAATATCCTCCAGGTAGACTCCAGGTAGACTCCAGGTAGGTCCCTGGCCCAGGACCCCTATTGGCAATGAATATCTCTTAACAAATATTCTGCTTATTGTATCGAAGCAATACAATAATTATACAGCACTGCGTAATATTCTACTTGATTTTTTTGTGTGACATTGAAAGATTCCTTGGAAAATTAAATCAAATTAGTGATCGAAATTTGCATTCAAGATTTCTTTGTGAGTTTCTTTCTCAACCAGGAACAGCCAGGCTGGCTCTTCCGTGTATCATGTCATTTCCAACATGTCATAATCAACATGTCATTATCAACGGGTAACATGAATAAAGATACCTCAATAAAGATACCCAAGAGTTGCACATGTGTCTAATTTATCAACATGTCTACAAACATGAATTTACTTAAGTTCAACTCTCAATTGGTGAAGGAAATTTCCGTATGTTTGATGTTATATGACAGCATAAAATAACTGTTTACGATAATATGTGTATTATTACAAATATGGAACGTATGAAAGGAGAAACACTGCCGTAGGCCTGTTGGCCCTTGAGTGAATATTAAAAGGGTATACAATACCGATAGGTTGATAAGACACATGTGCAACAGTTTGGTATCTTTATTCAGAAACGTTTCGCCTACACAGTAGGCTTTGGAACAGAACTGTACTCCAGGCTGAGGGACTGACCACCTCAAAACTACGTCTTCAAGGGTAATGGACTGATCACATCTTCACATCTTTACTACTTCTGCATACACCTCTGTACTCGACTGAAGAAACCTACTGTGTAGGCGAAACGTTTCGGAATAAAGATACCTAACCGCTACACATATGTCTTACTTGTCAACAGAGTAGAATGCTTGAAGTTCACAAGAAGTTTGAGGTAGTTAGTCCCTCAGCCTGGAGTCGATGTTTTCAGTCTTTATGAACGGTAAAAAAAAACTCCCAAATTATCATGGGGGATCGCTAAAATCGTAGGGGATTATACAGCGCCTGAGGGAGGGGGGGGGGTGCGGTATGGAAAGCATTCAGGCTTAATTCAGGGACCTGGAGAACACATCCAATTCCCTAGATCAAAAGCCCCTCACCAGCGTCAAGGAACCTCTTTCGAGGGGTTCAGAATTATTGAATCAGAGTTCAGCAACTTCCTAAGAATGCGTAGATACCAGTCACAACAAGTTAGATCTATAGTTCGACTCGGAATCTGCAGTATAAGGCATCTTGCAGAACACAAATTATAAAAAATGGCTTATTCTGTACAAGACTCTGTGAATAGAGGTGTATAGAGTATGTAAGTTAAGACATATGTGCAACATTTGGATATCTTTATTGTAGGCGTTTCGCCATCCAGTGTCTTTATCAATACAGATTCTAGGACATAATTAGAAGACAGAACTATATACAAAAGATGACGTAATCAGTTCCTCAGCTTTAGAGTTAGTGTTTACAGCACCGTGGTGGTGGAGTATATAGTTCTGTCTTCTAATTATGTCCTAGAACCTGTAATGATAAAGCCACTGGATGGCAAAACGTTTAAAATAAACATATCCAAATGTTGCACATGTGTCTTAACTTACATACTGTCGGTATTTTATACCGTGTATAGAGTACAAAATCTATGCCCGATTCACCAATGGGAACACACTTCCCCACGAAACTGAGTCTACATTATAAGGGTAGAGGAGGAGAAAAGAGATCTCCCAGGTCAGATGTTCTCCCAGCATGCCACACCTTCCCGAAGGCAAATTACCCAACAAGGAATCAGCAGAGCGGCGAGCCAATCAAAACTCTGGAATGGGCCAGCACAGAAAATTTATATGGAACATCGTACCTCTATATTTAACTAAATGTTTAAGTCAGATATTATGAATTTGGAATATTTTCGTTTTAGCTGTTAACAAAAGATAACAGCTATATAACATTAGTCAAATTTACGATACATAAAATAATTGCATCTGTTTTTCTGAAGGCGTTACAGCAACAACAAAATAAGCAGCAACAGCAGCAGTAACAGAGACATGAGTAGGAAGGTCAAACGGAGTGTCATAAGTACAGAAACAGAAACGGAAGACTAAAACGGAAACGGCTGTTGGGGAGGAAAAAAGGATAAGAGGACATGGAAGAACATTAATGCATTACGGAGAAACGAAACGAGGCGTGAATGTTAAAGAGAGGAAGAGGCGGAGAGTAGGCTAAGAAAAGAAAGCTTACATGTACTATAAGTGAAATCTTGGTCGACATGAAACAAAAAGTTCGTGAAATGTGCAAATGTCTGAGAGGAAGATGAGAGAGGTAGAAAGGAACAGTGAGAGAGATGATACAGAGAGGAAGATGTTACATTATTATTTATTAAAGCAGTAATTACGAAGAGGTAATAGAGAGCGTGGAGGAATAGAAGAAATTCTAGATAGATAAAAGGAATCGGAGCAAAGATTCAACCGCTTCAGTCTCGCCTCGATGACTTGAACAGCCTCACTTCCTCAGAACAAGAGCTTCTCACCAGCAAAAGAGGAGAAAGGTAACAGAAATTAGAAAATATGAGGGAAAACCATGAGATTGAGGTAAGAATTAGAAAGGAAGAAGACTGAAAAGACAGGTTTAACGAGAGGGGAAAGGAATGGAAGAACGGCAGAGGGAGAGTAGCGAGGATAAAGGATAAGAAGAAGGATGGTAATGAGAGAGAGAGAGAGAGAGAGAGAGAGAGAGAGAGAGGTGGAAGAAGGTGCAGCCGAGTGTAATGTTTGTAAAGAGACGATGATAGAAGAAGGTGCAGCCGAGTGTAATGTTTGTAAAGAGACGATGATAGAAGTAGAGAACAGAGTTAGAGATAATAATAAGGGTGAAGTAGAAAAGTGGTGGTAGAAGTGAGGGAAGGAGGGTGGTGGTCCAGGTGAGGGAGGGTGGTGGTACAGGTGAGGGAGGGTGGTGGTACAGGTGAGGGAGGGTGGTGGTACAGGTGAGGGAGGGTGGTGGTACAGGTGAGGGAGGGTGGTGGTAGAAGTGAGGGAAGGAGGGTGGTGGTAGAGGTGAAGGAGGGAGGGTGGTGGTAGAGGTGAGAGAGGGAGGTGGTAGATGTGAGAGAGGGTGGTGGTAGAGGTGAGAGAGGGAGGTGGTAGATGTGAGAGAGGGAGGTGGTAGAGTTGAGAGAGGGAGGTGGTAGAGGTGAAGGAAGGTGGAGGTAGAGGTGAGGGAGGGTGGTGGTACAGGTGAGGGAGGGTGGTGGTACAGGTGAGGGAGAGTGGTGGTACAGGTGAGGGAGGGTGGTGGTACAGGTGAGGGAGGGTGGTGGTACAGGTGAGGGAGGGTAGTGGTAGAGGAGTAGGAGGGTGGTGGTAGAGAAGGAGGGTGGTGGTAGAGGAGTAGGAGGGTGGTGGTACAGGTGAGGGAGAGTGGTGGTACAGGTGAGGGAGGGTGGTGGTACAGGTGAGGGAGAGTGGTGGTACAGGTGAGGGAGGGTGGTGGTAGAGGTGAGGGAGGGAGGGTGGTGGTAGAGGTGACGGAGGGAGGGTGGTGGTAGAGGTGAAGGAGAGAGGGTGGTGGTAAAGGTGAAGGAAGGTGAGAGGGTGGTGGTAGAGTTGAAGGAAAGAGGGTGGTGGTAGAGGTGAAGGAGGGAGGGTGGTGGTAAAGGTGAAGGAGGGAGGGTGGTGGTAAAGGTGAAGGAGGGAGGGTGGTGGTAGAGGTGAAGGAGGGAGGGTGGTGGTAAAGGTGAAGGAGGGAGGGTGGTGGTAAAGGTGAGGGAGAGAGGGTAGTGGTAGAGGTGAGGGAAGGAGGGTGGTGGTAGAGGTGAGGGAAGGAGGGTGGTGGTAGAGGTGAGGGAGGGAGGGTGGTGGTACAGGTGTGAGAGAGAGAGGGTGGTGGTAGAGGTGAGGAAGAGAGGGTGGTGGTAGAGGTGAGGGAGGAAGGGTGGTGGTAGAGGTGAGGGAGGGTGGTGGTACAAGTGAGGAAGGGAGGTGGTACAGGTGAAGAAGGGAGGGTGGTGGTAGAGGTGAGGAAGGGAGGGTGGTGGTAGAGGAGTAGGAGGGTCGTGGTACAGGTGAGGGAGGGAGGTGGTACAGGTGAGGGAGGGATGGTGGTGGTAGAGGTGAGGAAGGGAGGGTGGTGGTAGAGGTGAGGAAGGGAGGGTGGAGGAAGAGGGTGGTGGTAGAGGTGAGAGAGGGAGGGTGGTGGTAGAGGTGAGGGAGGGTGGGTGCTTGTAGAGGTGAAGGAGGGTGGTGGTACAGGTGAAGGAGGGAGTGTGGTGGTAGAGGTGAGGAAGGGAGGGTGGTGGTAGAGGTGAGGAAGGGAGGGTGGTGGTAGAGGTGAAGGAGGGAGGGTGGTGGTAGAGGTGAGGGAGGGAGGCTGGTGGTAGAGGTGAGGGAGGGAGGGTGGTGGTAGAGGTGAGGGAGGGAGGGTGGTGGTAGAGGTGAGGGAGGGAGGGTGGTGGTAGAGGTGAGGGAGAGAGGGTAGTCAAAGAGGTGAGGGAAGGAGGGTGGTGGTAGAGGTGAGGGAGGGAGGGTGGTGGTAGAGGTGAGGGAGGGAGGGTGGTGGTAGAGGTGAGGGAGGGAAAGTGGTGGTAGAGGGAGGGAGGGTGGGTGCTTGGTAGAGGTGAGGGAAGGAGGGTGGTGGTAGAGGTGAGGGAGGGAGGGTGGTGGTAGAGGTGATGGAGGGAGGGTGGTGGTAGAGGTGAGGGAGGGAAAGTGGTGGTATAGGTGAGGGAGGGAAAGTGGTGGTATAGGTGAGGGAGGGAAAGTGGTGGTAGAGGGGAGAGAGGGAAAGTGGTGGTAGAGGTGAAGGAGGGAGGGTGGTGGTAGACGTGAAAGAGGGAGGGTGGTGGTATAGGTGAAGAAGGGAGGGTGGTAGTAGAGGTGAGGGAGGGTGGGAGGGTGGTGGTAGAGGTGATGGAGGGAGGGTGGTGGTAGAGGTGAGGGAGGGAGGGTGGTGGTAGAAGTGAATGAGGGAGGGTGGTGGTATAAGTGAGAGAGGGAGGTAGTAGAGGTGAAGGAGGGAGGGTTATGGTAGAGGTGAGAGAGGGAGGGTGGTGGTAGAGGTGAAAGAGGGAGGGTGGTGGTAGAGGTGAGGGAGGGAGGTGGTAGAGGTGAGAGAGGGAGGTGGTAGAGGTGAAGGAAGGTGGAGGTAGAGGTGAAGGAAGGTGGTGGTAGAGGTGAAGGAAGGTGGTGGTAGAGGTGAAGGAAGGTGGTGGTAGAGGTGAAGGAGGGAGGGTGGTGGTAGAGGTGAAGGAAGGTGGTGGTAGAGGTGAAGGAGGGAGGGTGATGGTAGAGGTGAAGGAGGGAGGGTGATGGTAGAGGTGAGGGAGGGAGGGTGATGGTAGAGGTGAGGGAGGGAGGGTGATGGTAGAGGTGAGGGAGGGAGGGTGATGGTAGAGGTGAGGGAGGGAGGGTGATGGTAGAGGTGAGAGAGGGAGGGTGGTGGTAGAGGTGAGGGAGGGAGGGTGGTGGTAGAGGTGAGGGAGGGAGGGTGGTGGTAGAGGTGAGGGAGGGAGGGTGGTGGTAGAAGTGAGTGAGGGAGGGTGGTGGTAGAAGTGAGTGAGGGAGGGTGGTGGTAGAGGTGAGGGAGGGAAGGTGGTGGTAGAGGTGAAGGAGGGAGGGTGGTGGTAGAGGTGAGGGAGGGAGGGTGGTGGTAGAGGTGAGGGAGGGTGGTGGTAGAGGTGAGGGAGGGAGGGTGGTGGTAGAGGTGAGGGAGGGAGGGTGGTGGTAGAGGTGAGGGAGGGAGGGTGGTGGTAGAGGTGAGGGAGGGAGGGTGGTGGTAGAGGTGAGGGAGGGAGGGTGGTGGTAGAGGTGAGGGAGGGAGGGTGGTGGTAGAGGTGAGGGAGGGAGGGTGGTATGGTAGAGGTGAGGGAGGGAGGGTGGTGGTAGAGGTGAGGGAGGGAGGGTGGTGGTAGAGGTGAGGGAGGGAGGGTGGTGGTAGAGGTGAGGGAGGGAGGGTGGTGGTAGAGGTGAGGGAGGGAGGGTGGTGGTAGAGGTGAGGGAGAGAGGATGGTGGTAGAGGTGAGGGAGGGAAAGTGGTGGTAGAGGTGAGGGAGGGAAAGTGGTGGTAGAGGTGAAGGAGGGAGGGTGGTGGTAGAGGTGAAGGAGGGAGGGTGGTGGTAGAGGTGAAGGAGGGAGGGTGGTGGTAGAGGTGAAGGAGGGAGGGTGGTGGTAGAGGTGAAGGAGGGAGGGTGGTGGTAGAGGTGAAGGAGGGAGGGTGGTGGTAGAGGTGAAGGAGAAAATGTGGTGGTAGAGGTGAGGGATGGGTGGTGGTAGAGGTTGGAGAGGGAGGGAGAGTGGTGGTAGAGGTGAAGGAGAGAAGGTTGTGGTAAAGGTGAAGGAGGGAGGGTGGTGGTAGAGGTGAAGGAGGGAAGGTGGTGGTAGAGGTGAAGGAGGGTGGATGGTGGTAGAGGTAAGGGAAGGTGGTGGTAGAAGTGAGGGAGGGAGAGTGGTGGTACAGGTGAGGGAGGGAGGTGTTAGAGGTGAGGGAGGGAGGGTGGTGGTATGAGTGAGAGAGGGAGGGTGGTTGTAGAGGTGAGGGAGGGAGGGTGGTGGTAGAGGTGAGGGAGGGAGGGTGGTGGTAGAGGTGAGGGAGGGAGGGTGGTGGTAGAGGTGATGGAGGGAGGGTGGTGGTAGAAGTGAGGGAGGGAGGGTGGTGGTAGAGGTGAGGGAGGGAGGGTGATGGTAGAGGTGAGGGAGGGAGGGTGGTGGTAGAGGTGAGGGAGGGAGGGTGATGGTAGAGGTGAGAGAGGGAGGTGGTAGAGGTGAAGGAAGGTGGTGGTAGAGGTGAAGGAAGGTGGTGGTAGAGGTGAGGAAGGGTGATGGTAGAGCTAAGGGAGGGTGATGGTAGAGGTAAGGGAGGGAGGGTGATGGTAGAGGTGAGAGAAAGAGGTGGTTGAGGTGAAGGAAGGTGGTGGTAGAGGTGAAGGAGGGAGGGTGATGGTAGAGGTGAAGGAGGGTGGTGGTAGAGGTGAAGGAGGGAGGGTGGTGGTAGAGGTGAGGGAGGGTGATGGTAGAGGTGAGGGAGGGTGATGGTAGAGGTGAAGGAGGGGCTGTGGTGGTAGAGGAGAGGGAGGGAAGGTGGTTGTAGAGGTGAGAGAGGCAGGGTGGTGGTAGAAGTGAGAGAGGGAGGGTGGTGGTATAAGTGAGAGAGGGAGGGTGGTTGTAGAGGTGAGGGAGAAGGGAGGGTGGTGGCAGAGGTGAGGTAGAGGGCGGGAGGGTGGTGGTAGAGGTGAGGGAGGGAGGGTGGTGGTAGAGGTGAAGGAGGGAGGGTGGATGGTGAGGTGGAGGGTGGGTGGTGGTAGAGGTGGTGGTAGGGAAGGTGGTGGTGGTAGAGGTGAGGGAAGGTGATGGTAGAGGTGAAGGAGGGAGGGTGGTGGTAGAGGTTAGCGAAGGTTGTGGTAGAGGTGAAGGAGGGAGGGTGATGGTAGAGGTGAAGGAGGGAAGGTGGTGATGGAGGTAAGGAGGGTGGTGTTAGAGGTGAGGGAGGGTGCTGGTAGAGGTGAAGGAGGGTGGTGGTAGAGGTGAAGAAGGATGGTGTTGGTAGAGGTGGGGGAGGGTTGCGATAGAGGTGGGGGAGGGTGGTGTTAGAAGGGAAGGAGGGAGGGTGGTGGTAGAGGTGACGGAGGGAGGGTGGTGGTAGAGGTGACGGAGGGAGGGTGGTGGTAGAGGTGAAGGAGGGAGGGTGGTGGTAGAGGTGAAGGAGGGAGGGTGGTGGTAGAGGTGAAGGAGGGAAGGTGGTGGTAGAGGTGAAGGAGAGAAGGTGGTGGTAGAGGTGAAGGAGAGAAGGTGGTGGTAGAGGTGAAGGACGGAGGGTGGTGGTAGAGCTGAAGGAGGGATGGTGGTGGAAGAGGTGAAGGAGGGAGGGTGGTGGCAGAGGTGAAGGAGGGAGGGTGGTGGCAGAGGTGAAGGAGGTAGGGTCGTGGTAGAAGTGAGGGAGGGTGGTGGTAGAGGTGAAGGAAGGTGGTGGTAGAGGTGAAGGAGGGAGGGTGGTGGTAGAGGTGAAGGAGGGAGGGTGGTGGTAGAGGTGAAGGAGGGAGGGTGGTGGTAGAGGTGAAGGAGGGAGGGTGGTGGTAGAGGTGAAGGAAAGAGGGTGATAGTAGGGGTGAGGGATGGAAGGAGGGCGGTGGTAGAGTTGAAGGTGGGAGGGTGGTGGTAGAGTCGAGGGAAGGAGGGTGGTGGTAGAGGTGAGGGAGGGAGGCTGGTGGTAGAGGTGAGGAAGGGCGGGAGGTGGTAGAGGTGAGGAAGGGAGGGTGGTGGTAGAGGTGAGGGAGAGGGGAGAGTGGTAGAGGTGAGAGAGAGAGCGTGGTGGTAGAGGTGAAGGAGGGAGGGTGGTGGTATAATTGACAGAGGGAGGGTGGTGGTATAATTGACAGAGGGAGGTAGTAGAGGTGAAGGAAGGTGGAGGTAGAGGTGAAGGAGGGAGGGTTGTGGTAGAGGTGAAGGAAGGTGGTGGTAGAGGTGAAGGAGGGAGGGAGGGAGGGTGGTTGTAGAGGTGAGGGAGGGAGGGAAGGTGGTTGTAGAGGTGAGGGAGGGAGGGAAGGTGGTAGAGGTGAGGTAGGGAGGGTGGTGGTAGATGTGAGGGAGGGAGGGTGGTGGCAGAGGTGAGGGAGGGAGGGTGGTGGTAGTGGTGAGGGAGTTAGGGTGGTGGTAGAGGTGAGGTAGGGTGGGTGGTGGTAGAGGTGATGGAGGGTGGGTTGTGGTAGAGGTGATGGAGGGTGGGTGGTGGTAGAGGTGAGGGATTGTGGTGGTGGTAGAGGTGAGGGAAGGTGGTGGTAGAGGTGAAGGAGGGAGGTTGGTGGTAGAGATTATCGATGGTGGTGGTAGAGGTGAAGGAGGGAGGGTGGTGGTAGAGGTGAAGGAGGGAGGTGGTGATAGAGGTTAAGGAGGGTGGAGGTAGAGGTGAGCGATGGTGGTGGTAGAGGTGAGGGAGGGTGGGGGTAGAGGCGAGGGTGGGTGGTGGTAGAGGAGAAGGAGGGAGGGTGGTGATAGAGGTGAAGGAGGGAGAGTGCTGGTAGAGGTGATGGAGGGAGGGTGGTGGTAAAGGTGAAGGAGGGAGGGTGGTGGTAGAGGTGAATGTGGGAGGGTGGTGGTAGAGGTGAATGTGGGAGGGTGGTGGTAGAGGTGAAGGAGGGAGGGTAGTGGTTGAGGTGAAGGAGGGAGGGTGGTGGTAGAGATTATCGATGGTGGTGGTAGAGGTGAAGGAGGGAGGGTGGTGGTAGAGGTGAAGGAGGGAAGGTGGTGATAGAGGTTAAGGAGGGTGGAGGTAGAGGTGAGCGATGGTGGTGGTAGAGTTGAGGGAGGGTGGGGGTAGAGGTGAGGGAGGGTGGTACAGTAGTGAGGGAGGGAGGTGGTAGAGGTGAAGGAGGGAGGGTGGTGATAGAGGTGAAGGAGGGAGAGTGCTGGTAGAGGTGATGGAGGGTGGTGGTAGAAGTGAAGGAAGGAGGGTGGTGGTAGAGGTGGGGGAGGGCGGTGGTAGAGGTGGGGAGGGTGGTGGTAGAGGTGGGGAGGGTGGTGGTAGTAGTGATGGTGGGAGGGTGGTGGTAGAGGTGTAGGAGGGAGGGTGGTGGTAAAGGTGAAGGAGGGAGGGTGGTGGTAGAGGTGAATGTGGGAGGGTGGTGGTAGAGGTGAATGTGGGAGGGTGGTGGTAGAGGTGAAGGAGGGAGGGTAGTGGTTGAGGTGAAGGAGGGAGGGTGGTGGTAGAGGTGAAGGAGGGAGGGTGGTGGTAGAGGTGAAGAAGGGAGGGTGGTGCTAGAGGTGAAGAAGGGAGGGTGATGGTAGAGGTGAAGGAGAGGTGGTGGTGGTAGAGGTGAGGGAAGGTGGTGGTGATAGAGGTGAGGGAAGGTGGTGGTGGTAGAGGTGAGGGAAGGTGGTGGTGGTAGAGGTGAGGGAAGGTGGTGGTGGTAGAGGTGAGGGAAGGTGGTGGTAGAGGTGAGGGAGGGAAGGTGGTGGTGGAGGTGAAGGAGGTAAGGTGGTGGTAGATGTGAAGGGGGGAGGGTGGTGGTTGAGGTGAAGGAGGGTGGTGGTTGAGGTGAAGGAAGGTGGTGGTAGAGGTGAAGTAGAGAGGGTGGTGGTAGATTTGAGGGAGGGAGGGAGGGTGGTGGTAGATTTGAGGGAGGGAGGGAGGGTGGTTGTAGAGGTGAGGGAGTGATGGTGGTGGTAGCGGTGAGTGGAGGTGGTGGTAGAAGTGAGGTAGGGAGGGTGGTGGAAGATGAGAGGGAGGGTGGTGGAAGAGGTGAGGGAGGGTGGTGGAAGAGGTGAGGGAGGGAGGGTGGTGGAAGAGGTGAGGGAGGGAGGATGGAGGAAGAGGTGAGGGAGGGAGTGTGGAGGGAGTGTGGAGGGAGGGTGGAGGAAGAGGTGAAGGAGGGCGTGTAGTGGTAGAGAGTACGGAGGTTGGTTGGCCCTGGAGGTTAGGGGGGGTGGTAGAGGTGAATGAGGGAGGACGTTTGTGGTAGAGGTGAAGGGAGGAAGGGTGGTGGTAAAGATGCGGGGAAACTGGTGAAAGAAAAGAGAATGAAGAGTAATGGAAGAGGAATTGGAAATTGATGGAGAAGGGGAAAGGGAGAGGCTGAGGGAAAGCGAGTTAAGGAAAGAAAGACAAGGCAATGTAGAAGAGAAGTGAAACAGAAGAGCGATGCGGAAGATAAAAGTGAGGGAAGTGGTGAAGGAAGAGAGGTAAGGGAGAAGGACGAGAGGGAAACTGAAATGATGTAAAGACTTATGGAAGAGGAAAGAGAGAGAAGGTTGGGGGGAACAGAAAATGGCGATACAGATGATGTACAGAAATATGGGAGGACTATATTGTAAGATACAACTGATGGAGAGTGTAAGGAAGGAGATGAGATTAGGACGTGAGATGCAGGGAGCAGTAGAAGTCAGCTTAGGTGAAAATAGCACCAGAGGTCAGGTGAGGTGAAAATAGCACCAGAGGTCAGGTGAGGTGAAAATAGCACCAGAGGTCAGGTGAGGTGAAAATAGCACCAGAGGTCAGGTGAGGTGAAAATAGCACCAGAGGTCAGGTGAGGTGAAAATAGCACCAGAGGTCAGGTGAGGTGAAAATAGCACCAGAGGTCAGGTGAGGTGAAAATAGCACCAGAGGTCAGGTGAGGTGAAAATAGCACCAGAGGTCAGGTGAGGTGAAAGGAGCACCAGAGGTCAGGTGAGGTGAAAGGAACACCAGAGGTCAGGTGAGGTGAAAGGAACACCAGAGGTCAGGTGAGGTGAAAGGAACACCAGAGGTCAGGTGAGGTGAAAGAAACACCAGAGGTCAGGTGAGGTGAAAATAGCACCAGAGGTCAGGTGAGGTGAAAGGAACACCAGAGGTTAGATGAGGTGAAAGGAACACCAGAGGTCAGGTGAGGTGAAAGGAACACCAGAGGTCAGGTGAGGTGAAAGGAACACCAGAGGTCAGGTGAGGTGAAAGAAACACCAGAGGTCATGTGAGGTGAAAATAGCACCAGAGGTCAGATGAGGTGAAAATAGCACCAGAGGGCAGGTGAGGTGAAAGGAGTACCAGAGGTCAGGTGAGGTGAAAGGACCACCAGAGGTCAGGTGAGGTGAAAGGAACACCAGAGGTCAGGTGAGGTGAAAGGAACACCAGAGATCAGGTGAGGTGTAAAGAACACCAGAGGTCAGGTGAAGTGAAAGGAACACCAGACGTCAGATGAGGTGAAAGGAACACCAGAGGTCAGGTGAGGTGAAAGGAACACCAGAGGTCAGGTGAGGTGAAAATAGCACCAGAGGTCAGGTGAGGTGAAAGGAGCACCATAAGTCAGGCTAGGTGAAAGGAGCACCATAAGTCAGGCTAGGTGAAAGGAGCACCAGAAGTCAGGTGAGGTGAAAGGAGCACCATAAGTCAGGTGAGGTGAAAGGAGCACCATAAGCCAGGTGAGGTGAAAGGAGCACCAGAAGTCAGGTGAGGTGAAAGGAGCGCCAGAAATCAGGTGAGGGGCAAGGAGCACCAGAGGTCAGATGAGGTGAAAGGAGCACCAGAGGTCAGGTGAGGTGAAAGGAGCACCAGAGGTCAGGTGAGGTGAAAGGAGCACCAGAGGTCAGGTGAGGTGAAAGGAGCACCAGAGGTCAGGTGAGGCGAAAGGAGCACCAGAGGTCAGGTGAGGCGAAAGGAGCACCAGAGGTCAGGTGAGGTGAAAGGAGTACCAGAGGTCAGGTGAAGTGAAAGGAGCACCACAGGTCAGGTGAAGTGAAAGGAGCACCACAGGTCAGGTGAAGTGAAAGGAGCACCACAGGTCAGGTGAAGTGAAAGGAGCTCCAGAGGTCAGGTGAAGTGAAAGGAGCACCAGAGGTCAGGCGAGATGAAAGGATCACAAGAGGTCAGGTGAAGTGAAAGGAGCACCAGACGTCAAGTGAGGTGAAAGGAGCACCAGACGTCAAATGAGGTGAAAGGAGCACCAGACGTCAGGTAAGGTGAAAGAAGCACAAGAGGACATGAGAACGATAGATTTTTGATAATAATATAATATAATATTATCTTTATTTACTACAAGTACATGTACAAGGTATACAGGTCTAGCTGACATCAATGACTCACTACTATATAGAAAGCCGCTTGTTATGCTGAGCATTTCGGGCAAGTCAAGTCAGTTTTGTCCCAGGCTGCGACTCACGCCAGTCGGCTAACACCCAGGTACCCATTTTGAACTGATGGGTAAACAGGGACAGGGACAGCAGGTGTCTTATTGAAACATACCTAATGTTTTTCGGCCGTACCGCAGGAGATTCGAACCCTGAACCTCAGGTCAGGTGAGAACAGCACCAAAAGTAAAGAAGTGAGGTGGGAGAAGCACTAGAGATTAGGTGGTGACATGTGGAGGACACCAGAGTTTAGGAAATGAGGTGAGCACACCACCATCAGTGGATTCTCACCAACAATGGTCATTAAGACAATTGGAAACACACGGAACTGAACGAACTTTCACGACAAACCTGAAAGTATATTTTAGTCCCTCCACCAGAAATACTAAGCTATTTAATGCATTCAATATTCACTTTAGTTACCAATGTTATAATATATTTTTTCATTCCGTACACTAAAACAATAAATAATGCTGAGTGAAAATTTAAAATGTTATTTTATATAAATTTATCAAATACTTCACAATTTCCAGCAATGCTTTAACTAGCGTATCAAAATATTTTCATATAACGCAGAATCTACAAATTACACTGGTTGGCAGCTCTTTAAGCATGCATATGACAATAGCAGGTGGGCGCTCAGCTGATACTCAAATGTAAATAAAGTTGAGTGCCTCACATATTTTACACAGGCTAATAGAATGTGTGCTAGGCTGAAATGAAGCACCAGAAACTTACTGTGATGACCTAGTAGTCACAGTATATATATATATATATATATATATATATATATATATATATATAAATATAAATATAAATATAAATATATATATATATATATATATATATATATATATATATATATATATATATATATATATATATGCAATAAGATCACAGTAAACAGGTGATTTCAAAATATGCAAAACAACCACTCTGAAAGAATAGAGAAATTCCAAGCGTTTTCGTGACTACTCACATTATCAGTTCCTTGATAATGTGAGTAGTCACGAAAGCGCTTGGAATTTCTCTATTCTTTCAGATTGGTTGTTTTGCATATATATATATATATATATATATATATATATATATATATATATATATATATATATATATATATATATATATATATATATATATATATATATATATAATATATAATATATACACTCACCTAGCTGTAGTTGCAAGGGTCGATTCATAGTTCCTGGCCCCGTCTCTTCACTGACGGCTACTGGGTCACTCTCCCTGCACATGAGCTTTACCATACCTCTACTGTGTATGGATCCTGCCTCGACTACATCGCTTCCCAAACTATTCCACTTCCTGACAACTCTGTGACTGAAGAAATACTTCCTAACATCCCTGTGATTCATCTGAGTCCCATCTCTGGAACATTCTGCCTCTGTCCATCTTGTCAATTCCTCTCAGTATTTTGTGTGTTATCATGTCCCCCCTATCTCTCCTGTCCTCCCATGCCGTCACCCAAGATCTTTTTCCTTGAGCGAGGTTTGCAGTCTCTGGCCCCCTAGACTGTACTCCGTCTGCGGTCTTCTTTGCCCTCCCCCAATCTTCATGACTTTGCACTTGGTGGGGTTGAAGTTCAAACTCCAGGAGCCAATTGCTGGACAAGACCTGCAGCCTGTCGAAATCCCTTTGTAGTTCTGCCTAGTCCTCGCCCAATTGAATTCTTCTCATCAACTTCACGTCATCTGCAAACAGGGACACATCGGAGTCTATTCCTTCCGTCATGTCGTTCATAAATACCAGAAACAGCACCGGTCCTAGGACTGACCCCTATGAAACCCCACTCGTCACAGGCACCCACCCTGACACCTCGCCACGTACCATGACTTGCTGTTGCCTTCCTGACAGATATTCCCTTTCCACTGTAGTACCTTCCCTGTTAACCCTGCCAGGTCTTCTAGTGTCTGCACTAATCTCTTGTGTGGAACTGTATCCAACGCTTTCTTACAGTCCGAGAAAATGCAGTCTACCCACTCTACCCACCCCTCTGAGTCTTGTCTTGGTGCTGTCACCCTGTCATAGAATTCCTGTAGGTTTGTGACACAGGATTTCCCGTCCCTGAAACCGTGTTGGCTCTTGTTGATAAGCTCATTCCTTTCTAGGTGTTCCACCACTCTTCTCCTGATAATATTCTCCATGACTTTACATACTATTCATGTCAGTGACACTGATCTAGAGTTTAGTGCTTCTTGTCTGTCTCTTTTTTTAAAAACTGGGACTACATTTGCTGTCTTCCCTGTTTCGACAGATGTGCTGAATATTGTTGTTAGGGGTCCACATTGCGCCTCTGCTCCCTCTCTCAGGACCCATGGAGAGATGTTATCCGGCCTCATGGCCTTTGAGGTGTCTAGCTCGCTCAGCAGCCTCTTCACTTAGTCCTCGGTTGTATGTACTGTGTTCAACACTTGGTGGTGTACCCCACCTTTCCGTACTTCTGGAGCCCCCTTTTGTCTCCTGTGTGAACACTTCTTTGAATCTCATGTTGGGTTGCTCACATACTTTGCGGTCGTTACTTGTGATCTCTCCTCCTTCCTTCCTTAGCCTGATTACCTGGTCCTTGACTGTTGTTGTCCTCCTGATGTGGCTCTACAACAGCTTCAGGTCAGATTTGGCTTTTGCTGCAATGTCATTTTCATGTTGTCGATGGGCCTCCCTTTTTACCTGTGCATATTCATTTCTGGCTCTACGACTGCTCTCCTTATTCTCCTGGGTCCTTTGCCTTCTATACTTCTTCCATTCCCGAGCACACTTAGTTTTGGCCTCCCTGCACCTTTGGGTGAACCACGTACTCACCTAATTGTATTCACCTGATTGTGGTTGCAGGGGACGAGACTCGGCTCCTGGCCCCGCCTCTTCACATTGTAAAGGACCTGCCTAGTATGGGCCAACAGGCCTGCTGCAGTGTTCCTCCTTTCTTATGTTCTTATGTCCTACCTCTCTATGCTTCGTGAGCTTTGCCATACCTCGTCTTAAAGCTATGTATGGTTCCAGCCTCCACTACATCACTTGGTAGGCTATTCCACTTCCTGACAACTCTGTGACTGAAGAAATATTTCCTAATATCCTTGTGACTCGTCTGCGTCTTCAGCTTCCAATTGTGACCCCTTGTTTCTGTGTCCCATCTCTGGAACATCCTGTCTCTGTCCACCTTATCTATTCCACACAGTATTTTGTATGTAGTTATCGTGTCTTCCCTGACCCTCCTGTTCTCGAGTGTCGTCGGTCCGACTTCCCTCAACCTTTCTTCGTAGGGCATTCCCCTGAGCTCCGGAACTAGCTTTGTTGCAAACCTTTGTACTTTCTCTAATTTCTTGACGTACTTGACCAGGTGTGTGCGCGCGCGAGCGCGTGCATGCTAGGGATTACTAATCTCTTGCTCCCGGCATTTTAGTCGCCTCTTACGACACGCATGGCTTACGAAGGAAGAATTCTTTTCCACTTCCCCATGGAGATAAGGGGAAATAAACGAGAAAGAAAACTATTAAGAAAATAGAAGAAAACCCAGATGGGTTTGTGCATATATGCGTGTGCAAGTACGTGTTGTGTGATTTAATTGTAAGATGAGATAGCAAAATATACCTGTTATCCCGAGTGTTTATGAGAAAAAAAGACACAAGCAATCTTACCGTCATGTAAAACAATTACAGGTATCCATATCACACTTACTTGGTAGGACGGTAGTACCTCTCTGAATGACGGTATCATCCTACTAACTAGGAGATACCATACTGACTTTATATAATATTCTCGTTTGCCCGAATTTTCACTAAGCCTTTAAGTTTTCTTATTAAGATTACAAAAGAAACGAAGATGTAAATGAGAGAGGATACAAAGAAGAGCGACGCAATTAATACTGTAACTTTGGACAAACCTCGTGAAGCAAGACTTGAACACGATTTCTCATTCATTATTGTAATATGTTAAATGACTTTGACACTTTCAAACGTGAACTGTTTGAAATACTGAGTTCATAACTCGAAACAATGGAATGAAACTGCAAGGCAGAAAGTGCAACATGAATGAATGCATTTTTTAAACAGAATGATGGCAGAATGAAATAAGCTACCGGCTACTGCTGTATAAACTTACAGACAATTCAGTCATTTACGAACCTCCTGGACAAGTGATTTACTGGAGTAGAATTCAACTAAATACATTTAGTGTGGCTTAGTTAGGGGAGTTAGCAGTGTCTTAACTACTACGTGCTCAGAATCCATCTATTTGTGAAGATAGCTGAGTCAACTCAAATTGTTTTATATATATCAGAATAATAAAAACCTGTAGTCAGCAATAATGAATAAGTTATAGTGTTTACCTGAAGTTTACCTGGAGAGAGTTCAGGGGGTCAACGCCCCCGCGGCCCGGTCTGTGACCAGAGGATCGGAGAAATATGTTGCCAGGGTTTCTTGATACCCGAGTCCACTACTCGCTAAACTAATACTGAACCCAGACTAATTTCATATAGATTGCCATACACATTCAATAGATAAGACATTCTGGGGGTACAGATTCCTCATCACTGCTTAGCAAATGAATCCGGGTGATTAGCTAACAACAAATCAACAGTCAATAACGACAGAAGAGGTAGAAGTAGAAAGGTTTAACAGTCTTAACAGAACTGGTGGTAACAAGAAATAGACCTAGTTAAACATACTAGCTAGGTGAGTGGTAAAAGTAGTTTAATATAGAAACAGTAAAAGTTTACTAGTTTACTAGCGGTAGATTTAGCCCACGTTTTCCATCCACTTCCATTACGCACGTAAATTCCATACCAATTTTCCAGTAAGGTACGGTACGTTTTCTCCGCATGTTTCCGTCCCAGCAAGGGACGGAGGGAATAACTCTTTGGGAGAGAACCATCTGATTTTCATTCTATGACTAACAGCCCTAGATATTACACAATAGTCTTTTTTCTAGCAATAAATAGTTCTCAGCAAACATCATCGGTATAGACTTGTAAGTTCTCCGCTGTCTTTCCCATGAACACGAACGAGCGCACACGCGCGCTCGCACACGCGCGCGCGCGCACACACACACACACACACACACACACACACACACACACACACACACACACACACACACACACACACACACACACACACACACACGCGCGCGCACACACACTGCCGGGGTCTGGAGATGAGTCTCGACCCCTGCAACCACAATTAGGTGAGTACACATATCAGAAGAAGGGTAAGGCACCTAGAAAGGTTCCAGGAAAGGGAAATCCTGTGTCACAGTCCTACTGAAGTTTTACGACGAGGTAACAGAAGTAAAACAGGAGAGAGAGGGGTGGGTAGACTACATTTCATCGGATTGTAAGAAGTTTTCAATAGTTCTGTACAGGAGATTAGTGCGAGAGCTAGAGGAGCAGGCAGGAATAAAAAAGAAACTCATTGCAATGAATCAGATAATACCTGACAGGAAGGAAACAACGAGTGATGGTAAGTGACAAGGTGTCAGAGTGGGCACCTGTGACGAGCGGGGTTCCCCACAGGGGCAGTCGTAGGGCCGGTGTTTGTTTCTGGTATATGTGAATGACATGACAGAAGGGATAGATTCAGAGGTGTCCTTGTTTGCAGGTGATGTGAGACTAATGCGGAGAATTCAAGTGGATGAGGATCAGCTAGGACTACAAAGGGATCTGTAAGCCTGGTCCATTTGGCTCCAGGAGTTTAACCCCACCAGTTTGAAAGTCGTGAAGATTCTAGGTCAAAGTAGACTGTAGACGAAATATAGGCTAGGGGCCCAAAGACTGCAACCCTCACTCAGAGAAAAGAGTTTCGTTTTGAGTATGATACCGAACACATCTCCTGAGGAGCATATCAACCAAATACCTGCTGAGGCATATGGGCACCTGGCAAACCTAAGAATAGCGTTTCGACACCTGAGTAAGGAGTCACGCAAGACTGTATATAGTGTACGTCTGGCCCATATTAAAGTACGCAGCATCAGTATGGAAACCACACACTGTCAAGCATGTCAAGAAATTAGAGAAAGTGCAGAGGTTTGCAACAAGACAGTTCCGCAACTAAGGAGTATGTCCTACGAGGAGAGGTTAAGTGAAATCAACCTGACGATGCTGGAGGATAGTAGAGATGGGGGGAATACGATAACGACATGTAAAATACTGAGAGGAATTGACAAGGTGGATAGGGAGAGAATGGTTCTGAGATGGGACACAGCAACAAGGGGTCACAACTGGAAGCTGAAGACTCATATGAGTTCCAGGGACGTTAGAAAGTACTTCTGCTCTTATAGAGTCTTTAGGAAGTGGAACAATCTAGAGAGTGATGTAGTGGAGGCAGGATCTATAATTAGCTTTATTAAGAAGAGGTACGATGAAGCTCATGGAGTAGGCAGAGACTGGACCCAGTAATGACCAGCGAAGAGGCGGGGCTAGGAGCTGTGAATCGACCTGTACAACCACATGTGAGTACAAATAGGCGAGTATACTGACTCACACACACACACTCCTTTCTCATACAAACATCCGTACACTCGTGCAGCGCAAGCACACACACATGTACACACAGGCAAAGAAAAACAAATCAACAAACTCACAATAAATGGCACATATAACTGAAATTTTAATCATACTGCTGAAAGAAACGGAGAAGAGAATTATGTTACATAGTAAGAATGACTTATTAAGAGAAACATGACAAGAGAAGATAAGAAATCAAATATAGAAAAATAATTATATGTCCAAAAAAGTGGAGAAAGATGCTGGTTTAATTGATGAGAATAGTGAACTTTTTGGCAAAAACAAATAAAAACATTACAAGCACTAAGTCAAAAGATGCAATAAGAATACCAAAGAAAAATACAAACAGGGATTGAGTAAATATTTTGGGGCTACAGAAGGAGGAACATAAATGAGTGTGCAAGGAGATGAGTTACCATAATGATTTAGATGTTAAAAAAGTATTATCCTTGCTACAAATGGAAGAGGCTCGATAGTAAAAAATATGGAGGTAACCAAAATATGACGAGTCTTTTGCTTGATCATTAGAGGTAATATTTTGTTATTAAAAGTGCCGTATGTACGATTATTAAAAAGAAGTTAAATTTGTAGCCGTTTTTTGCAAGGGTTTTTCTGAGGAAGACGAGACAGAGAGAATAAGTCAGGAAGATAGCGACAGGAAAAAAAAGTCGTGTCATTAGTTGAGAAAACCGACATGTTGAAGAATGAAACTCTTGTGCAACACTTGGGGGATCTTTGAATTAACTTTCCGCCAAAAAGTGGCTTCTTGTGTCCAACACTGAGAAGAACTGATTACCACATTCTCCTCCTAATGTTCCACTGTTTTTCTCTGTGTTAGACTGAAGATGCCACTGAATAGCGAAACGTTTCCTCAGTAAAGATTCCCAAGTGCTGCACAACTGTTTAATTTTTCACAGAAATTTGTACTCTGGAAAGTCCTCCATCTTGCAGCCCCTCAGTTACTGACAGTATGACTCCATACGTCCTCCATCTTGCAGAACCATAATCACTGACAGTATGACTCCATTAACCCACAAATTCACCCGACGACGCAATTATAGCCTCCAGAAAATATTCTCTGCCTTATCTATCCTCAACATGTGATCACAACAAACCCGCCGCTGATTTTCCTTTCTGACAAAGGCTTCCAACTGATTTGTGATGCAATTATAGTTGACCCAACAATTTTGTACTATACATTAAATTTTATATGTTTATAACTGAAGCGGCATATCAGATAATATTTAGGATATGGATTATTCCTTCTCGCCGGAAAACTGTTGAATCCGTGTACATATTTAAGAGATCTTTTGTATTCAGTGATAAGATGGCTGACCAGGTGGAAGAGAGCTTTGGAGGAGGCAAACAAAGGAAACGAAATACAGACAAAATAAGAAGAGAAAGACGAAAACAGAGACAGAGTGACCAACAAAGGGAACAATGCAGAAAACCAAGCATAAAATGGAGCTCAGCATGAACATAAAAGTTGAGACGATGAATGAAAAGTTCAGAGAGGATTAGAAAGGTACATAAATAGTGAATTAGACAGAAACTGGCAGAGACAGACAAACGATGCTTAGGTTACGACAGTGACTAATACAGCAAGAGGTACAACAACAGAGAGAGACGGTAACAGTCAGAAGCAGTAACTGATACTGACACAATGAAAGAGAGGATGAATAAAACCTGGAGAAACAGGGGAGCAGACAGAGAATGAATAAAATCTATAATCGAAGTGAGACACGAGAGAAGTGATTCAAGATGACAAGTGTAGCAGTTTGTATAGTGGAGCGTAAAGCTGCCGTAAAGCTTCCCGTTCCCGGAGAACGGGAAGAAAATATAAAAATGTCAAATATCGAGGCCGAAATATCAGAAACGAAGAGATGAATGATAAAATTGTATCAGGGTTTTAAAAAGAAGTAGAAAACAAAGAAAATAAGGATAACTCGACAAGAAATGACGTTGAGAAGAAAGTGGAACGAGAATGAGTATAAAAGAATTATATGATAACCTATCTTTGGCAACAACAGGAATTTCCACAGCCACATCTACCATTTAATAGAAAAAGTAGTCAATTTCCCATAACTATGTATCCAATAGTAAATTTAGCAAATGAGTAGTTAGTGTTTTAGCAGATTTACTTGCTGAGTTATTTCCTATACCAGATTTGTGGGATGACATCCTACCATAGTTGAGAGTTTTCTATCAAAATTCTCTATCCCTTTATACCTGGGTAAAATGACAAAAGTAATGACTTTGTCATGTTCTTATACAAAATTATGACTGATTCTCTGTACGTCTACGATAACAATGGCAGATTGTTATCGTAGATGTACAGAGAATCAGTCATAATCTTGTATATGAACATGACAAAGTCATTACTTTTGTCATTTTACCCAGGTATGACGACACTGAGAACTTAATAGATTTAATTAACAATTTGCCAGTCTGATCACCGGACTTAATTGCAATGTTTGTTGCTTAAAGAAAATAACAATAAAATTAAGCTTAATTGTTATATTTCTGTTTCCAATATAATTATTACAGACAAACTGTAAAGATGAAATGAATGCCACGTTAAAGGTTTATTAAATCATGGAACAAAATAATCATAATTTGCAGAGTTTATAGTAATATTTTACTCATACACTCTGGAAAGACGAACCTTCATCTCACTCATCTCCTTCCCCCACTGTCCCATCATCATTTTCTTCAATTTGCTTAATCAAATGATTACATAATTTGTTACCAATCTTTACAGAAACAGGAGAGCGCTATCTACAGCTGCAGCTAAGCGGAGCATGTTTTTCCTTGAGTTTTGCATTGACAGCTGATAAGACCTGAAAATTTTAGGGAAATCCTTCCATTATCTCCCATCCAATTTGACCGATGGAGATTTACCTTTATTCTTGTGTACATCTCGTTTCATAGCAGCGTTTATGTGTGTGCCTTTATCTAGGTCATAAACTGCTACAAAACCCGACCACCCTTTCATCAACAGTTCTGGAACAGTGAATAAAGCCAAACAGCATATGCATGCCGAGTATATGAAAGCTCTCGAGTTCGAGTCAGTGTGAAATAACATATGTATCCTTCACTTCAGCGCCCAACCTCTTCTGTATGTTGGCACACAGCTACATTTTCCAGCACGAATACAACAGGAGGATGAAGATACCTATGTCATCACTTTGAATTCGAATTGTGTTCTTGCCATTTTCGAAAGCATGGAGTAGGTGATTCACTCCATCACTGTCTTGCCAGAAGCGCGCTTACACTACAGTTATAAAACATTAACACCCCTCCTTCAGAGTGCAGACACTGTGCTTCCCATCTCCAGGACTCAAGTCCGGCCTGCCGGTTTCCCTGAATCCATTCATAAATGTTACCTGGCTTACACTCCAATAGCATATTAAGTGCTAAAAGCCATTTGTGTCTATTCCGTCCTAACATTCTCACGCATGCTTGCTGGAAGTCCAAGCCCATCGCACACAAAAACCTCCTTTACCCCGTCCCGCCAACTTTTCCTAGGCTGACCCCTACCGCTCTCCAAGTCATTCTGTTTCGTTCCATCTTCTCTACATGTCCGAACCACCTCAACAACCCTGTCTCAGCCCTCTGGATAATACTTTTTGTAACACCGTTCCTCGTCCGATTTCCAAACTATGGCTTCTCTGCATTATATTTACACTACATACTGCCCTCAGACATATCTCCTCTGCCTCCAGCCTTCTCCTTGTTGCAACATTCACCACCCATGCTTTACACTCATAAGAGCGTTGGTATAACTAAACTCTCACACTCTCCTCTTGTTTCCATGGATAAAGTTTTTTGTCTCTACAGATTCCTCAGTGTGCCACTCACCTTTCTCCTCTCGTCAATTCTATGATTCACCTCATCTTTCATAGACCCATCTGCTGTCAAATCCATTCGTTCACTAGGCTTCTTCAACTTATTAATCTCACCACTAAACTTTTTCTTATTTTCAACTGTGGCATACATAACCTTTATTCGGCGCATGTACACACCATCATTGAAAGGCTATCTCCGCAACCAGCGAACCAGTACCCAGGTTCAGCCAATGAGAAGATGGTTCTGGCAATCGCAGAGGTGTTGTGGGCACCACCCACCTGTCTGCCCTTGTCATTTCCATACTAGAGCTGGTTGAGCACGGTTGTCCATTATGTTTCCAGGCTGTGTTTTGGCCTTGTTTAAACCGTGTTGTACACATACATTTTCCAACTGTATATGGTGTATATAGTTGTAAATATTCACATTGCTCTTGGTGAAGGAAAATATACTTCAAAGTCACTCAGCTGTGTTTGTTCTGCTCCTAGCCCTCCTTTATACCCAGGATAACTGGCCCTTGTCCCTGGGTTGTAATATCAACAAAATTTGTTGATAACACACATTCTTTCACCACTCTCTTAACCTCTTGTTTGCTTTCCAAATACTCCTTCCTCCTTGCATCACTTCTGCCTTGTAAAAGAAACTCTCATATGCTAACTTTTTCATTCTTACTACTCCCTTTACCTCATCATTCCACCAATCGCTCCTCTTCCCTCCTGCACCCACTTTCTTGTAACCACAAACTTCTGCTGAACACACTAACACTAAATTCTTAAACCTACCCTATACATCTTCAACCTCTTGGTTAAACTAAAAGTATTAGGAATCTGTGGTTCTACTCAACACTCACCTCTGCTCCTCTACACCCATTTTACACTCACCTTCAAGGCCGATCTATTAGGGGAGATCTTAAAGAGGAACTTAATTTATGCAAGTTATCGATGCATGCGTTCAATTAAAGGTATTCTTAGTGCTTCGCTGTGGGATGTCTATTAAAATATTTTATCTTATTCCTAGATCCCATGCACACACAACAGCTTTCTACCATTTGCTGCACCATGAGTAACACCAGTCATTACCATGAAGGTATATCTGTCTGAGGGCAAGCAATACAATGTGACATTTGACATGTTTTCTTACATGACAACACTGTTGGAGAGTTAAGGGAGTTAAGGAATGAAGGAGAGGAGAGGAGAGGAGGGAAGTGAGGTAAGGAGGGAAGTGAGGTAAGGAGGGAAGTGAGGTAAGGAGGGTAGTGAGGTAAGGGGGGAAGTGAGGTAAGGGGGGAAGTGAGGTAAGGGGGGAAGTGAGGTAAGGGGGGAAGTGAGGTAAGGGGGGAAGTGAGGTAAGGGGGGAAGTGAGGTAAGGAGGGAAGTGAGGTAAGGAGGGAAGTGAGGTAAGGAGGGAAGTGAGGTAAGGAGGGAAGTGAGGTAAGGAGGGAAGTGAGGTAAGGAGGGAAGTGAGGTAAGGAGGGAAGTGAGGTAAGGAGGGTAGTGAGGTAAGGAGGGTAGTGAGGTAAGGAGGGGAGTGAGGGGGAAGGACATGAGGGGAATATTAAGTGAGGGAAGATGAAAGACGGTGGTTGAAGGAATATGCTTGGGAAGGAAGGGGTGTTGTATAGAGGAGGTGATGGAATGAGGTAAGGACGTGGGTACTAAGGAATGTAGGTGAAGGCAGAAGGCAAGGTAAGGAAGTATGGGGTCGGAGAGTGAAGGAGGAAAAGACTATGCACAAATGATTCTTATAATTTATATGTTAAATTATAAGTATCCCTTCCTTCACTACCCCACCAAACAAACGAGCAAAGAAAACACTTACAAATGCCAGGATGACCCATTCCCACCGTCCTCCGTAACACAGACACGTTCATGGCGTGAATTACGAATCACACGCAGTGCTGGAACGAGCATTCCGTATAACGCAGCTTAAAAAATAGACGTTTTCTACACCCATCTCTCAGACAACACTACTGAATATTCATATCTAACAAATGGAATTCAATTCCATTCTGTAACTGCTGTGAAAACTGCTCATATCACTCGAGTTGGAGGTGGTTACACTCACTGAGTGGCTGATAATGATGTCAAAACTGTCAATATTATTCTTTGCGTAATGATAATTTGTTAGTTTTTTTTTTTAACTTTTGGGAAGTACAGCGCAAAACATTATTATTTTAGCACCATAGAACATAAGTTTTCACTATATATTGTAAAAGAAGGATGAAAAAACTGGGAATGTAGCAGGAGCTGGTCTCGGATCGGGTAAACAAATGAAAAATGACATGAACAAATGAAGGGCGATGATGAGTAATTTATGACTTCTATGCGTCTCTCATCAATGGAATTACAACATTCCCAGTGATCTTCTGTATTGTTCAAGCATAAGAAACCCAACTATCTTATTGCCTTTGTCTGAAGAAAGGATGGCAATATTGGTATTAGATTTAAGATAAGATAGGGCAAGAACTGCTGCCATTCTCGACGTATACAACTAGACCTTTCTTATATTAGATCTGTTACCAATACTGTCATCCGTTCTTCCGACAAAGGTAATTCAGTGGTTGTCTTTGATAGAGAGGATTTAATCCACAAAAAAGAAGCTAAGTTTGGTCTAAAATTACAAAGTCGTTTGTTTCCTTTTCCCGCCAAAAGAACAGTGGCCCTGGAAACGTGTTCCCGAGAAGTGTCCTCCGGAAATCATATTTTATTTTTATCGTGAAAGATGGATACTATTAGTGTTTTGCCATTTTTCCATTTTCTAATGCTTTAATTTTTTAAAAAATTGTCGTCATTTCCTGGATTCGGTTTTTTGCTTGTCATCCAGACAGGCGCTGTTTGTTTTAACGTGTGATGGAGCGAAGGGGAGACAGTAGTGTGTTTGAATTAATAAAAGTATTTCACAGAGTCATTAATGTAGAGTTCTAATGCTAAAAATACAGTTCTTTTCAACATTTTGAACCTACAATATATATATATATATATATATATATATATATATATATATATATATATATATATATATATATATATATGTTTGTTTCCTTTTCTCGCCAAAAGAACAGTGGCCCTGGAAAAGTGTGTGTATATATATATATATATATATATATACATATATATATAATGTAGATGAATGGTTCAGAGAACCAACATGTTGATAAATTAGACACATGTGCAACTCTTGGGTATCTTTATTGAGGAAACATTTCGCCACACAGTGGCGACCACATCGACTCAAGGTTGAGGGACTGATTACCTCATTCTACTCCTGTTCTTCAAGATTCTCCTTTGTATGGAGTGATGAAGCCACTGTGTGGCGAAACGTTTCCTCAATAAAGATACCCAAGAGTTGCACATGTGTCTAATTTATCATATATATATATATATATATATATATATATATATATATATATATATATATATATATATATATATACAGTAGCAGTGGAACCAAGCTACACTTCCAGTCAGACTAGGAGGCCACACAGTGGCTTCATCAGTCCATACAAAGGAGAAACTTGAAGAACAGGAGGAGAATGAGGTAATCAGTCCCTCAGCCCTGTTCCTGTTCTTCAAGTTTCTCCTTTGTATGAACTGATGAAGCCACTATGTGGCGAAACGTTTCCTCAATAAAGATACCCAAGAGTTGCACATGTGTCTAATTCAACAACATGTCGGTTCTCTGAACCATTCATCTACAGACTAGGAGGCAATGATGTCCGCAAGTCATCACAGATTGTGCTACCTGCTTTTCTGTCCTTATGCATAGCATCCAGAGGGCTTGTAGCAGCGATTTTCCCTGATCTTAGGGACAATATTGGAGTCCAGGACCAAACGTTCATTGACGGAGCCATGATCTGGGATAATCTATCGGGCTCTGAAACCAGACCAGCTCACCACAGCTACAAACAATGGCCCAGTAGTGGAAAATATAGCCTCAACAATGCTTCAGAGTGTGTCGAGGAAGGATAGAGCCCTCCTCCTCGCAGTGAGTGCTCATCATGCAGGGGACTTTCTGTTGGCTGTTCCCAACTCCAGCCTTGGCACACACCTCGACCCACAGACCATCCGCATTGGTATTGCCCTTCGACTTGCCGCCCTTATACTCGCCGAACACAGGTGCATTTGTGGCAGTGAAGCAGCAGACCGATTCGGGTACCTAACAAAAGCTGGATGCCCACCAGTAAGGGAGCCACCCCAACTATGCAGATGTGATGGCAGCCAGAAGCGCCCATAGGGTATCACCCTTCAAGCCTGGACAGACGGGAAGCAGGTGGTGTGGGACTATACATGTGCATCTACCTTGGCTGATACCTATCTCCAATATACCAGGGATAAAGGAGGGGCAGCTGCCAGCTTCATGGAGTCCCAAAAGTCTAGAAAATATGGAGACCTTGCCCATCATTATATGTTTGTTCCCATAGGTTCAGAGACCCTTGGCTCATGGGGAAAGAGTGCATCTAAGTTCCTTAAGGAGCTAGGAAAAAGACTCATCAGGGTAACTAGGGATCCCAGGGCAGATAGTTTTCTGTTTCAGCTGTTCAGTGTGGCTATTCAAAGGGGTAATGCCTGCTGTATTTTGGGCACATGCCCCAACTCTGAGGAGCTGGATAAGATTTTCGCCTTATAATCGGTTACAAACACGCAACAATATGTACTAGACATGTACTGTATATGCCATCTTCATATCAACAATGTATCTCTTAAATCTTATGTACCATTTTATGTAATAAAATATTCCTATTGGTATAAAAAGAATGAAAAGATATGGTGGTAGGGGAAGTGGAATATTCAAACGGTTTGGTATGAAATCCAAATATTCTTCCTTGAAGCCTTTTTATCCACTTCTCCGAGGCTATGGGTCCCATAATTTACACAAGAGGTGATCCCCATCCATTAGATGTATAACCAATAACAACACTGACTAGCAGGTGGATCGAACGCGTATTGTTTTAGTTCGCCTCATGGTGACCGAAAATTCACGACGCTCTAACCCATTGGACCATACAATCCATCAAAGAATCACGCACCCAACAGAGCTAGTTGTACCGTGATCCGAAGACATACGATGGTGTGGGTGCCTCAGAGCTAATTTCATTCTACTCCCGTTTGGTGTACTAGCCTCCACAAGCAGTATATATAGTATTGTAATCACGAACGAGTGGTATTTATTCAATAACAACACTGCTACAAGCCGGGGATCGAACCCGTGTTGTTTTAGTTCGCGTCATGGTGAGCAAAAATTCACGACGCTCTAACCCACTGGACCATACAATATATATATATATATATATATATATATATATATATATATATATATATATATATATATATATATATATATATATATATATATATATATATATATATATGTATGTTGTGCCGAACAGGCAGAACTTGCGATCTTGGCTTAAATAGCAACGCTCATCTTGCCATATAGAACAAGTGAAAATTTGTGTATGCAATAATTTCACCAAAATCATTCTGAACCTAACGAAAAAAAATTTTTTATTGTGTTTGTTTAGTACTAAATTATTGTAAAAGTATTTAAAATATATTTAGTTGGGTTAGGCTAAAATAAATTGTTTTTGTTATAATAATGTTCTATAAGTTTTCTAAGATTCTTTTAGAGCAAAGTTAAAAATTTTTACATTAACATTAATAAAAAAAATTATGTCTTTAAACGTATAAGAGAAAATTTTAGAAATGACTTAATTTTAATGAGTTCTTGCTAATTGACCAGTTTTGTATATTCGGCACGACATTAATATATATATATATATATATATATATATATATATATATATATATATATATATATATATATATATAAATATAAATATATATATATATATATATATATATATATATATATATATATATATATATTAGTAGTAGAAGGTTGGTAGACAGCAACCACCCAGGGAGGTACTACCGTCCTGCCAAGCGAGTGTGAAACGAAAGCCTGTAATTGTTTTACATGATGGTAGGATTGCTGGTGTCTTTTGTCTGTCTCATAACTATGCAAGATTACAGGTACGTCTTGCTACTTCTACTTACACTTAGGTCACACTACACATACATGTACAAGTTTATTTATACACACTCATCTGAGTTTTCTTTGATTTTATCTTAACAGTTCTTGGTCTTATTACTTTTCCTTTTATATCCATGGGGAAGTGGAATAAGAATCTTTCCTCCGTAAGCCATGTGTGTTGTAAAAGTCAACTAAAATGCCGGGAACAATGGGGTAGTAACCCCTTTTCCTGTAATAATTACTAAAAAGAATAAGAAGAAAATTGTCAAAGTGGGAAGTCTGAATGTGCGTGGATGTTGTGCAAATGATATGAAAGAGATGACTGTGGATGTTATGAATGAAAAGAAACTGGATGTCCTGGCTTTAAGTGAAACAAAGCTGAAGGGGGTGGGAGAGTTTCAGTGGAGAGGAATAAATGGGATTAGGTCAGGGGTTTCAAATAGAGTTAGAGCTAAAGAAGGAGTAGCAATAATGTTGAAGGTTAAGCTATGGCAGGAAAATAGGGACTATAAATGTATTAATTCAAGGATTATGTGGAGTAAAATAAAGATTGGATGTGAAAAGTGGGTTATAATAAGCGTGTATGCACCTGGAGAAGAGAGAAGTGTAGAGGAGAGAGAGAGATTTTGGGAAATGTTGAGTGAATGCGTGGGGAGTTTTGAATTAAGTGTGAGAGTAATGGTGGTTGGGGATTTCAATGCTAAAGTGGGTAAAAATGTTATGAAGGGAGTAGTAGGTAAATTTGGGGTGCCAGGGGTAAATGTAAATGGGGAGCCTTTAAATGAGCTATGTGTAGAAAGAGATTTGGTAATAAGTAATACATATTTTATGAAAAAGAGGATAAATAAATATACAATGTATGATGTAGCACGTAATGAAAGTAGTTTGTTAGATTATGTATTGGTGGATAAAAGGTTGATGGGTAGGCTCCAGGATGTACATGTTTATAGAGGGGCAACTGATATATCGGATCATTATTTAGTTGTAGCTACAGTTAGAACAAGAGGCAGATGGGAAAAGAGGAAGGTGGCAACAACAAGTAAGAGGGAGGTGAAAGTGTATAAACTAAGGGAGGAGGAAGTTCCGTTTAGATATAAGCGACTATTCGCAGAAAGGTGGGCTGGTGCAAAGATGAGTAGTGGGGGGGGGGGGATTTGAAGAGTGTTGGAATAGTTTTAAAATGCAGTGTTAGAATGTGGGGCAGAAGATTGTGGCTGTAGGAGGGTGGGGGCAGGAGGAAAGAGGAGTGATTGGTGGAATGATGAAGTAAAGGGCGTGATAAAAGAGAAAAAGGTAGCTTATGAGAGGTTTTTACAAAGCAGAAGTGTTATAAGAAGAGCAGAGTATATGGAGAGCAAAAGAAAGGCGAAGAGAGTGGTGAGAGAGTGCAAAAGGAGAGAAGATGATAGAGTGAGAGAGGTACTGTCAAAATTTTTTAATGAAAATAAGAAAAAAATTTGAAGTGAGTTAAACAAGTTAAGAAAGCCTAGGGAAAGTATGGATTTGTCAGTTAAAAACAGAGTAGGGGAGTTAGTAGATGGGGAGATGGAGGTATTAGGTAGATGGCGAGAATATTTTGAGGAACTTTTAAATGTTAAGGAAGAAAGTGAGGCGGTAATTTCATGCACTGGTCAGGGAGGCATACCATCTTTTAGGAGTGAAGAAGAGCAGAATGTAAGTGTTGGGGAGGTACGTGAGGCATTACGTGGAATGAAAGGGGGTAAAGCAGCTGGAACTGATGGGATCATGATAGAAATGTTAAAAGCAGGGGGGGGATATAGTGTTGGAGTGGTTGGTACTTTTGTTTAATAAATGTATGAAAGAGGGGAAGGTACCTAGGGATTGGCGGAGAGTATGTATAGTCCCTTTATATAAAGGGAAAGGAGACAAAAGAGATTGTAAAAATTATACAGGAATAAGTTTACTGAGTATACCAGGAAAAGTGTACGGTAGGGTTATAATTGAAAGAATTAGAGGTAAGACATAATGTAGGATTGCGGATGAGCAAGGAGGTTTCAGAGTGGGTAGGGGGTGTTTACATTGAAGCATATATGTGAACAGTATTTAGATAAAGGTAGGGAAGTTTTTATTACATTTATGGATTTTGAAAAGGCATATGATAGAGTGGATAGAGGAGCAATGTGGCAGATGTTGCAAGTACATGGAATAGGTGGTAAGTTATTAAATGCTGTAAAGAGTTTTTATGAGGATAGTGAGGCTCAGGTTAGGGTGTGTAGAAGAGAGGGAGACTACTTCCCGGTAAAAGTAGGTCTTAGACAGGGATGTGTAATGTCACCATTGTTGTTTAATGTATTTATAGATGGGGTTGTAAAGGAAGTAAATGCTAGGGTGTTCGGGAGACGGGTGGGATTAAATTTTGGGGAATCAAATTCAAAATGGAAATTGACAGAGTTACTTTTTGCTGATGATGCTGTGCTTATGGGAGATTCCAAAGAAAAATTGCAAAGGTTAGTGGATGAGTTTGGGAATGTGAGTAAAGGTAGAAAGTTTAAAGTGAACATAGAAAAGAGTAAGGTGATGAGGGTATCAAATGATTTAGATAAAAAAAAAATTGGATATCAAATTATGGAGGAGGAGTATGGAAGAAGCGAATGTTTTCAGATACTTGGGAGTTGACGTGTGGGCGGATGGATTTATGAAGGATGAGGTTAATCATAGAATTGAGGAGGGAAAAAAAGTGAGTGGTGCGTTGAGGTATATGTAGAGTCAAAAAACGTTATTTATGGAGCCAAAGAGGGGAATGTATGAAAGTATAGTAGTACCAACACTCTTATATGGGCTTGAAGCTTGGGTGGTAAATGCAGCAGCGAGGAGACGGTTGGAGGCAGTGGAGATGTCCTGTTTAAGGGCAATGTGCAGTGTAAATATTATGCAGAAAATTCGGAGCGTGGAAATTAGGAAAAGTTGTGGAGTTAATAAAAGTATTAGTCAGAGGGCAGAAGAGGGGTTGTTGAGGTGGTTTGGTCATTTAGAGAGAATGGATCAAAGTAGAATGACATGGAAAGCATATAAATCTATAGGGGAAGGAAGGTGGGGTAGGGGTCGTCCTCGAAAGGGTTGGAAAGAGGGGGTAAAGGAGGTTTTGTGGGCGAGGGGCTTGGACTTCCAGCAAGCGTGCATGAGCGTGTTAGATAGGAGTGAATGGAGACGAATGGTACTTGGGACCTGACGATCTGTTGGAGTGTGAGCAGGGTAATATTTAGTGAAGGGATTCAGGGAAACCGGTTATTTTCATATAGTCGGACTTGAGTCCTGGAAATGGGAAGTACAATGCCTGCACTTTAAAGGAGGGGTTTGGGATATTAGCAGTTTGGAAAGATACGTTGTGTATCTTTATATGTATATGCCTGTCGGTTCAGGGAAACCGGCAGGCCGGACTTGAGTCCTGGAGATGGGAAGTACAGTGCCTGCACTCTGAAGGAGGGGTGTTAATGTTGCAGTTTAAAAACTGTAGTGTAAAGCACCCTTCTGGCAAGACAGTGATGGAGTGATTGATGGTGAAAGTTTTTCTTTTTCGGGCCACCCTGCCCTGGTGGGAATCGGCCAGTGTGATAATAAATTATATATATATATATATATATATATATATATATATATTTATATATATATATGTCGTGCCGAATAGGCAGAACTTGCGATCTTGGCTTAAAAAGCAAAGCTCATCTTGCCATATAGGACAAGTGAAAATTTGTGTATGGAATAATTTCGCCAAAAACATTCTTAACCTAACGACAAAAATATATTTCACTGTGTTTGTTTAGTATTAAATTATTGTAAGCAAATCTAAAATATATTTAGTTGGGTTAGGCTAAAATAAATTACTCTGGTTATAATAAGGTTAGGCAAGTTTTCTAAGATTCTTTTAGCGCAAAATTATAAATTTTTACATTAACATTAATGAAAAAAATATATCTTTAAACGTATAAGAGAAAATTTTAGAAAGTACTTAATTTTAAATGAGTTCTTGCTAATTGACCAGTTTTACATATTCGGCACGACATATATATATATATATATATATATATATATAATGTCAAAAAGATAGTTCCCAAACGCTTGAGAGACGTGGTAGGAGCTCAAGACCCCAGGTTTACTGAAGCAGTTATTCGGTGGGACACCCTTACAGACTCCTCCAATAGACCAGCTCCTCCCAAACAGCACAAACAGTCCCACTGGGACAAACCGATCATGGAAAAAATCGCCAACACAATGCTCTCCAATGCTTCAGGAAAGAACGAAGCTCGTCTCCTGGCAGTGAAGGCACCACACTCAGGAGATTTCCTGTTAGCTCTTCCCAATTCCTCCCTGGGTACCCGTCTCGACCCACAGGCCATTCGGATTGGTGATGCTCTTCGCCTAGCCGCCCCCATCCTCACCGAACATAGGTGTATTTGCGGCAGGGCGACAGCTGATCAATTCGGACTTCATGGTCTCGTGTGTCACACAGCAGAAGGGAAGTATGCCAGACATGAGGTCAATGACATCATAAAGAGAAGCCTCGCCGCAGCCCATTGCCCAGCTCAACGGGAACCCCAAGTACAGAGGTCTGATGGAAGTCAAAAGCGTCCTGATGGAGCCACTATGCTACCCTGGAATGATGGAAAGCAGATTGCCTGGGACTACACCTGTGCTGCCACATTGGCAGACACCTACTTGCCATACTCCTTAGTGGAAGGGGGTGGAGCTGCCAGCCACAGGGAGACCCAGAAGATCCGAAAATATGAAGACCTTTCCCCTTGCTATAACTTCATTCCAATAGGGTCGGAGACCCTTGGAGCATGGGGCAAGTGTGTTCTAAAGTTCCTCAAAGAGCTGGGTGAAAAGCTCATCATAGAAACCAAGAACCACAGGGCGACCAGCTTCCTCTTTCAGAGACTCAGAGGAAATGCCTGCAGCATTCTGGACACATGACCCACCGCAGGGGAGCTGGACGAAGTATTTGAGATGTAGCTCTGAGTTACCTATGTTGTTTTACTTTCTGTTGCATTTTTCTGAATGTCTGGCCAATGTATTTTGTCTTTAAATAAAACATACTTGAAATATAGGGGGTGGTAGGAGAAAATTCTCAAACAGCTTTAGGGAGAACCTTGAGTTTTCCCTGAAGCAAGTTTATTCTTCTCTCTGAGGATGAGGGTCCCTAGGACAGTTCTAGAGGTGGTACCTCCCTATATTTTATATTATATATATATATATATATATATATATATATATATATATATATATATATATATATATATATATATATATATATATATATATATGTTGTGTCTAATAGGTAAAACTGGTCAATTAGCAAGAACTCATTTAAAATGAAGTAGTTTCTAATATTTTCTCTTATACGTTTAAAAACATTTTTTTTATTAATGTTAATGTAAAAATTTTTAACTTTGCTCCAAAAGATTCTTAGAAAACTTACCTAACCTTATTATAATAAGAGCAATTTATTTTAGCCTAACCCAGCTAAATGTATTTTAGATTTATTTACAATAATTTAATACTAAACAAAGACAGTGAAACATATTTTTTTCGTTAGGTTCAGAATGATTTTGGCGAAATTATTGCATACACAAATTTTTGCTTGTCCTATATGGCAAGATGAGCGTTGCTATTTAAGCCAAGATCGCAAGTTCTGCCTATTCGGCATGACATATGCCTTGCCTAATAAACCGAATTGGTCCATGAGGCCGAGCTCCTTTAAATTAACATGACTCACGAAATTGTAATCACAATTACAAACAAACCATGGTACGGGTGGGGTTAGAACCCGCGATCAGAGTCTCAGAACTCCTGACCATCGTGTTAGCCATTGGACCAGCTGACTACAATAAGATTCATCCAACTAGGTATATTTCTACACCATAGGAAGGTTAGCATAAGCACCACTATGCTAAATAGAAATATACCTGGTTTGATGAACCTTATTGCTAGCTGGTCCAGTGGCTAACGCGACGGTCTGGAGTTTTGTGACTAATCGCGGGATCTAACCCCACCTGTGGTATGGTTTCCTTTAAATTCTAAATGAACCTTTGTTAAATTTTCTTTTATGCTTTAGTAGATATATCTTTTTCACTGAATACATAAAAAAAAATATTTCTGGGGCACTAAACCTAACAGAAACCTCACCTAACTTAACTTTGCCTAATACAATTTTATATACGTATATTTCGTTATATTCATACTTATTTTTGCAGATATATCGCACAATTCTTTGTTCACTATGCCTATTCAGTAGAAATAACTCTTGCTTTTTGGCCAAACGCGCTGGGTCGGTTTATTCATTGGCCGCTTTATTAGGTATATCTGTTCGTTAATTGAAATATCTGATTATGGAACCAGGTGTCAGTACCTCAATACCTAAAAGCATGCAGTCTGGGCAAGAGGTTCAGTTGTATGTCAGACTAAGCATCAACAGGGTAAGAAATGTGAAATGATTGTTGATGTCAGACGGGTATCAACAATCAGCATATGGTCTTTTAATTAAAGGGTGTTCTGAACCCCTCTACAAGGATTCCTAAATTTTTCAGCTAATACATAAATGGATTCGTCAGCTGTCGAGCTGAAACCTGGAGGAAGAACAATTTCAATACCGATAACCACTATTGGTATCTCTCTTTCTGGATCCCTAATGACTACGATGGTTCATGTGTTAAATATTACGGATTACGTGACTCAGAGATGATGAAGGGGCTATCAGAATTACAACAACACAGCGCTAATGTGCGAGGTGGAGGAGCCACTGTTGTACCCTCTCCAACACAAACACTCCAGCTCTTGTTACCAGCCACACTCAACACATCCAATTTAGAGCGTCAAATAACTGCCGCTTATCAAAATATTTGAACAGTGAGATAGTCTTACATGTGAGTGTATGTGACGGGCGAGGGTATGCAATGGGTGCGTGTACGTGACGAGAGTATGTGTAGAATGAGTGAATATGATGGGTGAATTTATGTGATGTATTGAGACTGAAATGGTGCGAGATATGTGATGGCAGATGATGTGTGACAAATGATGGAATGTGATGGGAAATATGTGGCATGTGAGGGTACATGGATGGTAAGGATATGTTACAGCTGAGGGTATATGACAGTCAAATTTACGTGAATGTAAATAGAATATAACAGATGAGAATACGTAGGAGTAAGGGTATGCATTAGTTGTGTGATAGGTGTGGTATGTGATGACTGACGCTATGCAAGTGTGAATCTGGTGCAGGTGACGGTACATGATTACGGAGGTCATGTGATGGATGGAATTATTAAGTTAGACACTGTGACATTTGAGGGAATCGGACCAGTGAGGGTGTGTGGCGAGAGTGCATCGGGTGAAGGTACTTGGCGGGTGAAGGTACTTGGCGGGTGAAGGTACTTGGCGGGTGAAGGTACTTGGCGGGTGAAGGTACTTGGCGGGTGAAGGTACTTGGCGGGTGAAGGTACTTGGCGGGTGAAGGTACTAGGCAGGTGAAGGTACTAGGCAGGTGAGGGTGCTTGACGGGTAAAGGTACTTGGCGAGTGAAGGTACTTGGCGAGTGAAGGTTCTTTTCAGGTGATCGTGTATAGTAGTTGAGTGTGCATAGTGGATGAGGCCATGTGACGGGTGAGAATATGTATCTAATGGCATTTGACTGGTGGGGATGTAATGGGAATCTATATTGGCTGGTAAGGATATGTGAAGGAAGAGTGTATGTTAAAGGTGAGCGTCTGTGACGGGTGAGTGTATGTCACGGGTGAAGGTATGTGGAGGATTAGAATATGTGACAGCAGAAGGTATGTATTGAATGAAGAGTACATGGCAGGTGAAAGTATCCAACGAGTGAGGTTTTACAATGGTTAGTGTATCAGAGCCACTCTTGTCCTTGGTGGATCCGTTCATAAATAATACTTTTAAAACTTGCAGAATAAGATATAAGCTAAATCTTAAAAGTAATAGTTGTAATATTGTTGGTATCTACTTGCCTCGCGGACTGACTTCTGCTCTACTGACGAACGTAAGGTTTTTGTGAGTATGCGCACAAAAACAATTCACAGCAACTGTATTCGAAAATAAGTGATAAGGGTTTGATAAATGAATTGCTGACATCTCGGTTCACTACTTCGTGACTCTGATCATTCCGTTGCACTGACTGAAATGGCTATAGATCTGTATGAATTTTTAATTTAATGTTATTCATTACTAAATACTAAGTTAATTCAAATTCATAAAATATTTAGACAGCACCATTAGAGAAAAATCAGTTGTCAATAAAGTCAGAAGGATCAGAAGAGAAATGAATATGAGCCAGCAAGAAGCTATCAACGTCTCTCTCAAGAATTCTATTATGTAAATTCTTAAACTTTAAGTACAAAAACTTTACCAAACTTGACAAGAACAACTAAAACTACAATCTCCTGAACAAACAGGTTATATATTCTGCAACATCATCTGCCAGAATCCGATTACATTTTGACAGGTCATGCTTTTTCTCTTATTTCAGAACAAGAAACCTACTGGATGGTTATTGAGCTGGTATTTGATTATTCGGGAGTGCAACACTTCTTGACACATATCTGGAAAGTTGAAAATGGTCGCTGATGCCATATCCAATCATTCTGGTGAATCAGCAGATCTTCCTTTCAGCGAAGAAAAATCCAGTCTCGCCTGACAACTAGATTCCGGACTAAAGATCACACACTGTTCATGTAGCGCGTATAAGCAACTTTGCTATGCGTCAACAGTTGTTGTACGGAATAGTTAAGTTCAATGGAGATAAATGATATAAAATACCGACACAATGTAAAAATAAACAACTGCACTATAATGCGATCCTTTATTGATTACGTTTCGCTCACACAGTGGATTTTATCAAGTCACAAACAGATCTGTTTGTAACTTGATAAAGCCTACTATGCAAGCGATAGGTAGTCAAAAAAGAATCGCATAATGCTACACTTGTAGTTACGTTCGGTATCTATTGCCGTATAATATATCAATAATTCTTAAGACATCACATAACATACCTCTGCAGTTAATGGCACAGAGTTCTAGGTGTTGCCGCCCTGGCATGGATCGTTCTGCTAAATAGGCTAGGCTGAAATGTTATGGGCTTTGTATAGGAACCTATATTTCAGAGTATATTCTCAAATGTAAAGAATTTGAAACAACATGCGAAATAAATTGTTAGGACCTGATCTTTTGATTCAAGACATCCACCATTACCTGACTTCATGTTATCTCACAACGGACGGGAGATCTTACCTTCAACTTCGACCAGCATGTAACTTGAGCATTTCTCAGCTCTATGTATACGTAGCTTTGATTCTCTGCACTTGTTAAAACGAAGTACAAGTGAAACGTCGTATTAATATTAAAAATGACCTCTATTTCTGCATATTTTTGCACTATTTTCAACATTGCTATTCTTCAGTTGCTTTATCTGACGCAACAAAATCATAGAACCTTCACACACACAGAATATGGCAACCGACTCATAAAAGCCAAGAGTTTCAGGAACAGAGCGAACTTCCTTACCAGATGTATAGAAGAAATCGTGTCACCTAGATCGACTCGTGCTCACTCTCTCAGTTTCGTTTCCCATCTCTACCCAAAACCTATCCAGTGTACAAAAGCATCTCAAAACCGAAAAGAGGTTTGCTTTTGGTTATGGAAAACAAACAGGAGATTCCTTACGCTATGTCCAAGCACACGGTTAGCAGCACCAAGAGGAAAGTTTCCCAATGTAACGAACAAACAAGTCTGAAAGCCTTCAGCAAACACCAACAACAATAGCTTATGTGACAAGGCCGGGAGACCAGATGTCCCCATTTTGTGTAACCATCAGCACAAAACAGTTGCGACTGAAGCCCTTAGTCTAGGGCTCGAGTTATCCGTAGCAATTTAGAAATCAGAACATACCGACTATTATGATCAGACTCTTATTTTCACAAAGGATACATGAGGGAATGTTAACTGCTGCTCTAAGAAACCTGTTCTATACAAAAGTTTTCTTCTGTCGATGTATTAAGTAACCTAGACAAAAACAAACAAAATGATTAAAACAGCTGATAAGGGAGGAGGACTGATAATACTCATGCAAGACTTACTTGGGGATCCTGGTACCTATAAAATAACCTTTCTTTTTAAGAGTCCAACAGATTCTCTCTGCTTTTCATCCCCAATACCATCACAAACCAAATATACCATTAAACTTCTGGCATTAGTAGTCATCCCCGTTCGTTTACTGATCTGCTGAACCACGAATCTCTTTAAAATTGTAGTCACAATCAGCTCATCACACTTTAAACAATGAAGGTGTGTCGTTACGCTTTGAAGAACACTCCAGTCAAGACCAAGTCTACCATCCTGGCTGGCATCTTTTTATTTATTCGAGTCCCCTCCAGTGATCAGGTAATCGCCTTCCTCTGCAACATATCCTTCAATGGTACTGAATTTGTAAAAACCCACAGGATTTTATGTCTTATTGTTCTGTGTGTGACTTTCAATGTCCTTATACTAGGACAGGATCTACAATGAGTTCTCCTTTTTGAGCAATACTTATCGACCTCCTCTTTAAGCATTAACAAAGGAATAGAGAGAGACTGAGTCACTAATATCTTTCCCTGCCATGTTACGTGCCAAATATACATCAACGACGTTTTGGTCATAGTACCCAAACGTTTCATCTTTGACAGCTTCTGGGAGAAACTCATCCAAGTGGAATATTCTGTATTGTAAGTTGAAAGAGAACATTTGCAAGTACGTAATGTGACTTGACAAAGCTGGAGAGCGAAACGTTACCACAGCGAAATATCGCATTAGGTGCACGTGTGTTTTTTTTACCTAACATATTGTCGGTAATTCTACCATTACTACCTTCTATATTGATCACCTTCGAAGGGAATAAAACCAACTCCCTATTATTTCTTCATGTTCTCTTGATCATGGAAAATGACCGCTTCGTGCACAAAGTTCACATGAAGCCAACAAATTATGTCGATTAAATCAATTTTTTCTCTCATCATGAGCTCAGAAGACAAGTGATAATGGGTTTCTCTGTACATTCCATCAAGAACTGTAATCGTAAATACCACCTTCATGAACTAGAATTCATGCAAAGGCCCTTTTTCTGCCTTGAAATTTCATAATACCCAAAACATATCCAAATTCCAGGGTGAAATATCACCATCGATTGCAGGCTAATTCTACCTACAGGACAGACAGCAACTTTCATCACCCATAATTATGTATATTGTATAACCAACACTGGTGTACCAGCACTAACAATAAAAAAAAAATGAAAAATTTCACTTAGGATTCACTTCTATCGAGGAGCAGTGTTAAGGCAGGGAGATGCACTCGCATCTCACCAGTAAGATGGCCAACACACTGACTGCATGTGTCGTACACAAACACATGTACACCTCTCATCAACTTCAAACAAGCACATACATCACTTCAACCAGAAAAGCAACATAAAGCAGATGACCTGTAAATCTACAAGCATATCGGATGAGAATATCTATTTACTTCTATCCAGATTAAGGACTATCGTGAATTATTTGATACAAATTATTTGATACAAACCCAAACTAAATTGATTATATTAAAGCAATTTAAAGTCCTATATTAAGTGTTTGAAAACCAAACACCGATTTAAGTAAACTTAAACATGAAATTCATTTTCCTTTGATTTATATTTTCAAATGATGAAAAAATGAAAATACACGATGTTGCTCAAACTTATTCTTAATGACAATTATCAGAAAATCAAAACTATGTTGAAAAATAATTTAACCGAGACATCCGGTAAAAATGCATAATTCTGGAACCTTTATTTGCCAACTGAAATAGAAAATAAACATACAAGGCAAAAAATGGTCAATAAAAATTCTGGAAGAAAAACGAGAAACTTCATTCAGACTCTACACCAGCACAAAAATGAATGGGGGGGAAAAAAACAGAAAAGCTGAACAAGCGAAAAGAGAAACTGCAGGTGGAGACGGGTGGGTGGCAATGGTGAGAGGAAAAGAATGGGCAAGAGAGAAGGGGTAGAAAATATCTAGAAATACTACTGACACCTATGCACGTTGTGTTAGAATCGTTATGGACTGCATATGACAGGTGAGAGGGACCTGCCGATTGTTAGCGATTAGGATGCCAGTGGATTAATTAAATACTTCTTTTGTTTTCATTTCTACCCTCATCCTCCACCCGCTTCTTCCTATTCTCTCCTGAAATCTCTGAAACCAGCACTTAGAACACTTAGGGCTGATTCGAGTACCTACAGCCAGACAATACATGAAGACACAACAGAGGGACAAACGGGATAGAGAGAAGGTAAATGGCAAGAGAATGTATATGGATATAAATAATATTCATAATTATCATTCAGTAATGTGGATTTTCTCAGAAGATAATTAAATAGTAGTCGGAGATACTGCTATTTCCTCAGCCTGGACACACAATGTCTGAAGAGTAAACACTCTCCGTACCCTCGGGGCAATACTGTGTGAGCTAGTTATGTGCCTTCTGACTGTACAGACCAGTGTTGCAATAATTTGGCGCTTACTATCTCATTTTGGGTTAATATTTTCCAATTAATAAAATAATAAAAAGAGTCATCATTGCCACAATTAACACTGCTCTTGTTTATAAAACTGATAACACTGCTATTCTCTCTTGTTCATTAATGTTAGGGACAGAGGTTATTGTGTAAATTCGACTAATGGCAAAGAATTATTCCCTGTAATTCTGTAGTTCAACGAAATTGCGTGTAATTACCCCTTATTCAGAAATATTTCAGATTTGAGTTTTGAAATCTATAAATTTGGCAATTTTATTGTTCAGATTATTATTCATTATCTTTAAGGTAAAAACATTTTTCACGAGAAATACATAGTTGTGTGTCAAACAACGTCTTGAGTTTTTAATTATGTTGGACAAAGGTGTGTGTGTGTGTGTGTGTGTGTGTGTGTGTGTGTGTGTGTGTCTGGTAGGATTTTGGAGTTACACTCATGGAGTGGGCCGGTGAGCCTACTACAGTGGGCCAGTGAGTATATATATATATATATATATATATATATATATATATATATATATATATATATATATATATATATATATATATATATATATATGTCGTGCCGAATAGGCAGAACTTGCCATCTTGGCTTAAATAGCAACGCTCATCTTACCATATAGGACAAGTGAAAATTTGTGTATGCAATAATTTCGCCAAAATCATTCTGAACCTAACGAAAAAAATATATTTCACTTGGTTTGTTTAGTATTAAATTACTGTAAACAAGTCTAAAATGTATTTAGTTGGGTTAGGCTAAAATAAATTGCTCTTGCTATAATAAGGTTAGGTAAGTTTTCTAAGTTCCTTTTGGTGCAAAATTATAAATTTTTACATCAACATTAATGAAAAAAATATATCTTTAAACGTATCCGAGAAAATTTTAGAAAGGACTTAATTTTAAATGAGTTCTTGCTAAATGACCAGTTTACATATTCGGCACGACATATAAATATATATATATATATATATATATATATATATATATATATATATATATATATATATATATATATATATATATATACAATAGGATCACAAACAGGTGACGTCATAATATGCAAAACAACCACTGTGAAAGAATAGTGAATAGCTTTGATGTTACTTCCTTATTTACAAAAGTTCCAGTTGATGATTTATTAAGTTTCGTATCTGAAGAACTTAACTACGATTTACCATTGCCAGTTCCCACTATCATTAAACTTATTAAACTTAGCATTGTTGATGCAAATTATTATTATAATCATGGGGAGCGCTAAACCCGTAGGATTATACAGCACATGTAGGGGGGGATGGAAGGTATTCAGGCTCAATTCAGGGAACTGGAGCACAGATCCAATTCCCTAGATCAAGAGCCCCTCGCCAGCGTCAAGGGGTGTTGATGCAAAATTTGTATTTAATGATAAATTTTATACTCAGAAGTTTGGTATGGCAATGGGAAATCTTTTTTCATCTATTCGTAGTAACCTATACATGGAATTTTTTGAAACAAGACTGCTTAACACAATTCTCCCTAATAGAGCTAAATGGTTCAGACATGTTGATGATATTTTGTGTCTTATGCCTAGGAATGTAGATATAAACCATTTCCTTGTTAAATTAAATAACTTAGCCCATTCAGCAAAACAAAGCAGTCAACAGTGTAGGAGAAGAGCAAGGCAAACTCAGCAGGCATAGACTTCTTTACCACTTATTCACAATACATGGAATATTAATAGATTAAGTAAGCAAAATACGTAATGATACAACCAGGAGCCACTCAGAAGTAGCGAGTGTTAGTAAAAGCCTGCCTCCCACCCAAGTGGCATAAGGAAGCCCGTTTCCTCGTGACTGGCTGGTTGAACTGAATAATAAGCACAGCAGTGGGGCTCAGAACTGCAACACTTTGAATTGCTAGTTCACTGGTCGAGAGAGCATGCCAACTGATTGTGTGATAAATGTCGAATAAAATTTAACATACCTGGCGTATGTCACATGTGGCGTTAAGTACAAATCAGTGACCGTGGAGGGAGCTGCTGACGAGGATTCGGAAATTTTTACCAAAAATTTCGATATTTATAAAGAAATAATTTATTGGTATATTGTTTAGCTATATTTATAGAAAATGTATATTCTTTGTATTGTCTTTTTGATACGTAATTTATTAATTAGGTATTGTTTGTAAGAAACTATTAAATTCAAGGCTACAAGGCTACCAAGGTATCAATAAGTTATTCATGGAGGTCAGCCAGGGGCAGCCGTATTTTCTTACCAGCTTTAACAGAGGCCTGTTTTGCTTCAATTGGGGTACGACTGATTCTCAATAATGTATCTTTCAAATGAAAATGTAAATATTGTACAACTTAGAGCAATGGTTTTCAGTCTTGTGAAAGGAGACCATTTTACAATTAACCTTATAAACAAAATTCCTGTCATGGGGCAGTTTCAATAATTTTTCGAATATGCACCAGTCACAAAAAAAATGAATATTAACTAGCACGAGCCCATCATTCATGCAGGAATGCCCATTCCGACACACGCACACGATTGCACGCATACATACATTTGTCGAGCTCCAAGCATCTGGCCGAGCATTTTGGAACAGGCTCATGTCAAACATTTAATAATTTGCATAACTGTCATGTTGCAACAGTAGTCTAGTGATATACTGTGTTTACCATTATATCTGCCTCCTCTGTTAAGGTCAAATACCTTGTAGTTATGTGTCTCACTGGATCTCTCGCTGATCATTGTAATGCTGCCTTCAGGGATGATTTATGGCTCAGGTCAGAGGCTGAGGGCAGGGTCTTGGGGATCAGAGTGAAGGCAGGGTGAAAGAAGAGGGAAATGAGGAAGGAAGAGGAGAGAAAGAATACCTGGACGGAATTTCGGGGCCAACGTCGACGCGGTCCGGTACATGACCAGGCCTCGTGGTGGATCATAATATAAGAACATAAGAAAGAAGCAACACTGCAACAGGCCTACTGACCCATGCAGAGCAGGTCCATGTCCCCCCCGGATTAGACCAATGACACCCCCGCTCCGGATAAGCCCAATGACCCACCCAGTCTGTTCACCTCCACTCAAGGATGGAGCACTGCACCAGACCCAGCAGCACAAGCTAGTCAGGTCCAACTCACACCCACCCACACCCACTCATGTATTTATCTAACCTATTTTTAAAACTACACAACGTTCTAGCCTCAATAACTGTACTCGGGAGTTTGTTCCACTCATCCACAACTCTATTACCAAACCAGTGCTTTCCTATATCCTTCCTGAATCTTAATTTTTCCATCTTGAAACCATTGCTGCGAGTCCTGTCTTGGCTGGAAATTTTTAGCACGCTAACATAAGAACATAAGAATGTAGGAACACTGCAGAAGGCCTACTGGCCCATACGAGGCAGGTCCTTATCAAAACGACATCTACCTAAAGCCACTCAAGAAACAACTCCAGCACCCCCCAACACCAATCAAACCCAGCCCCTCCCACTCATATATTTGTCCAGTCTCTTCTTAAAGCTACCCAAGGTCCTAGCCTCTATCACCCCACTGGGAAGACTGTTCCACGCATCTACAACTCTGTTAGAAAACCAGTACTTACCTATGTCCTTTCTAAATCTAAATTTATCCAACTTAAATCCATTATTCCTGGTTCTTACTATTTACATCCCCTTTATTTAATCCTGTTTTCCATTTATACACCTCGATCATATCCTCCCTAATTCTACGCCTTTCTAGACAGTGCAGAATCATGGCCCTCAGTCTATCCTCATAGGGAAGATTTCTGATACATGGGATCATCTTTGTCATCCTCCTCTGTACGAAAGTTAAGACACATGTGCAACATCTGGATATCTTTATTGTAGACGTTTCGCCATCCAGTGGCTTTATCAATACAGATTCTAGGACATGGACAGTAGAACTATATACAAAAGATGAGGTAATCAGTCCCTCGGCCTTGGAGTTAGTGTTCACAGCATCGTGGTGGAGGAGAGTCTTTTTGATACGTAATTTATTAATTAGGTATTGTTTGTAAGAAACTATTAAATTCAAGGCTACAAGGCTACCAAGGTATCAATAAGTTATTCATGGAGGTCAGCCAGGGGCAGCCGTATTTTCTTACCAGCTTTAACAGAGGCCTGTTTTGCTTCAATTGGGGTACGACTGATTCTCAATAATGTATCTTTCAAATGAAAATGTAAATATTGTACAACTTAGAGCAATGGTTTTCAGTCTTGTGAAAGGAGACCATTTTACAATTAACCTTATAAACAAAATTCCTCCTCTGTACGTTTTTCAGAGCATTTATATCCATTCTGTAATAGGGTGACCAGAACTGAGCAGCATAGTCTAAATGAGGCCTAACCAAGGATATGCAGAGTTGAAGAACAACCTGTGGACTTCTATTATTTATACTTCTAGATACGAAGCCAAGAATTCTGTTAACTTTATTGCGAACACTAATGCACTGTTGTCTTGGTTTTAGATTACTGCTAACCAGAACTCCTAAATCCTTTTCGCAGTCAGTAGTATTAAGATCTACATTAGTTTATATGTGGCATGGTTATTTAACTGTCCAACATTTAGAACTTTGCATTTGTCAATATTAAACTGCATCTGCCACTTGTCCGACCATTGCATCAGTCTATTCAAATCATCTTGGAGTGCTCTAATGTCCTCAGTAGAACGAATTAGACAGCCTATTTTGGTGTCATCAGCAAATTTACTTATGTCGCTATTTATTCCCTAATCTATGTCGTTTATGTAAATTGTGAACAACAACGGGCCCAACATTGGCTCCTGAGGAACACCGCTTGTGACGTGCCCCCATTCTGATTTCTCCCCATTTATGCAAACTCTCTGCTGTCTATTTGTCAGCCATGCCTCTACCTAGGAAAAAATTTCTTCTCATATTCCGTGTGCCTTAAGTTTCCTCAATAGCCTCTGGTGTGGAGCTCTATCGAAAGCCTTATTGAAGTTCATATACACAATATCATATTCATTACCATGATCTATCTCCACAAATTCCTTAGTGAAAAAAGTTAGTAAATTCGTAAGACAGGAACGCCCCTTTGTAAAACCGTGTTGAGATTCATTAATCAATCTGTGCCTGTCAAGATGGCTACGAATTGCTTCGGCAATTATTGATTCCATAAATTTTCCCACTATGGAGGTAAGGCTTATTGGTCTATAGTTCGAAGCCAAGCACCTGTCATCTGCCTTGTAAATAGGTATTACGTTTGCCATTTTCCACTTATCAGGCACTATGCCAGTTTGTGATGATATGTTAAAAAGATTAGCCAAAGGTATGCTAAGCTCCTCTTTACATTCCTTTAACACCCTTGCAAACAGTTCATCAGGGCCTGGGGATTTGTTACGTTTTAGTTTCTCTATTTGTCTGAGGACCATGTCACTAGTTACTGCAATCGTACATAGTTTATCATCCTGTTCTACATAATCTATTATTTCAGGAATATCGCTAGTATTTTTCTGGGTGAAAACTGAGAGAACATAAGAACATAAGAACATAAGAAATGAGGAACACTGCAGCAGGCCTGTTGGCCCATGCTAGGCAGGTCCTTTATAATTCACTAACAAAACATTTGCCCAACCCAATTTTCAGTGCTACCCAAGAAATAAGCTCTGATGTGCAAGTCCCACTCAAATCCAACCCCTCCCACTCATGTACTCATCCAGCCTAAATTTGAAACTACCCAAAGTCCTAGCCTCAATAACCCACTAGGTAGACTGTTCCACTCATCAACTACCCTATTTCCAAACCAATACTTTCCTATGTCCTTTCTAAATCTAAACTTATCTAATTTAAATCCATTACTGCGGATTCTCTCTTGGAGAGACATCCTCAAGACCTTATTAATATCCCCCTTATTAATACCTATCTTCAACTTATACACTTCGATCAGGTCTCCCCTCATTCTTCGTCTAACAAGTGAATGTAACTTAAGAGTCTTCAATCTTTCTTCATAAGGAAGATTTCTAATGCTCTGTATTAATTTAGTCATCCTACGCTGAATGTTTTCTAACGAATTTATGTCCATTCTGTAATATGGAGACCAGAATTGAGCTGCATAATCTAGGTGAGGCCTTACTAATGATGTATAAAGCTGCAGTATGACCTCTGGACTTCTGTTGCTTACACTTCTTGATATAAATCCCAGTAATCTATTTGCCTTATTACGTACGCTTAGGCATTGCTGTCTTGGTTTAAGGTTGCTGCTAACCATAACCCCCCAAGTCCTTTTCACAATCTGTATGGCTAAGTTCTACATCATTTAACTTATAAGTGCTAGGGTTATGGACACTTCCGAGCTTCAAAACCTTGCATTTATCTACATTGAAGTGCATCTGCCACTTTTCTGACTAAGAATAGAGTTTGTTTAAATCCTCCTGAAGTTCCATAACATCTACGTTTGAATCAATTATCCTATCTTCGTGTCATCGGCGAATTTGCTCATATCACTAGTAATTCCTTCATCAAGATCATTGATATATATTATAAACAACAACGGGCCAAAGACTGATCCCTGTGGAACGCCACTTGTTAATGATCCCCACTCGGATTTAACCCCATTTATGGACACACTCTGCTTCCTGTCTGTGAGCCATGACTCGATCCAAGAGAGCACTTTTCCCCCAATGCCATGAACTGCCACTTTCTTTAACAGTCTTTGGTGCGGAACTCTATCAAAAGCCTTACTAAAATCTAAGTAAATAATATCAAATTCTTTATCGTGGTCAACAGCCTCAAAAGCTTTACTGAAGAAAGTTAATAAATTGGTTAAACAAGACCGGCCTCTTGTGAATCCATGCTGAGTATCATTAATCAAGCTATGCTTATCGAGATGGCTTCTTATAATCTCTGCTATAATTGACTCTAGCAACTTGCTTACAATTGAGGTCAGGCTTATTGGGCGGTAATTTGACGGTAACGACTTGTCCCCTGTTTTAAAAATAGGAATTACATTAGCCATCTTCCACATATCAGACACTACACCTGTTTGAAGAGAAAAATTAAAAATATTAGTTAATGGTTCACAAAGTTCCATTTTGCATTCCTTAAGAACCCTTGAAAAAAGCTCATCAGGACCCGGTGACTTATTTTGCTTCAGTCGGTCTATTTGTTTCATAACCATTTCACTAGTGACTATGATGTTACATAATTTATCTTCTTCAGGCCAACTATAAAAATTAATTACTGGGATATTGTTAGTGTCTTCCTGTGTAAAAACCGAGATAAAATAATTATTTAAAATCGAGCACATTTCATTCTCTTTGTCAGTAAGATGCCCATAGTTATTTTTAAGGGGACCTATCTTATCTCTAACTTTTGTTCTGTAGACCTGGAAAAAACTTTTTGGGTTAGTTCTCGAATCCTTAGCAACTTTAATTTCATTGTCCCTTTTAGCTTTTCTTATCCTCTTTTTAACGTCCCTTTTAATGTCAATATACTGATTCATAAGATGACCCTCACCTCTTTTGATACGCCTATAAATTCCCTTCTTATGCCCTAGTAGATATTTCAGCCTATTATTCATCCATTTTGGGTCATTTCTATTTGATCTAATTTCTTTATATGGGATAAACGTTCTTTGAGCAGCATGTATAGTGTTCAGAAAACTGACATATTGATAGCTCTCTTCGTTACCCCAGTCAACAGATGACAAGTGTTCTCTAAGCCCATCGTAATCTGCCAAGCGAAAATCTGGGACTGTTACTGAGTTATCCCTACTATCGTACTTCCATTCAATGCTAAATGTAATTGATTTGTGGTCGCTAGCACCCAGTTTCTCTGAAATTTTTAAATTATTAACAAGGGATTCATTGTTTGCCAGAACTAAGTCAAGCAGGTTATTACCCCTTGTAGGTTCTGTCACAAACTGCTTCAGAAAACAATCCTGAACTACTTCTAAGAAGTCGTGTGATTCTAAATTCCCAGTCAAGAAATTCCAATCAATATGACTAAAGTTAAAGTCTCCTAGAATTACTACATAATCGTGCCTTGTGGCCTTAACAATTTCCTCCCATAGTAGTCTCCCTTGGTCCCTATCTAAGTTTGGGGGACGGTATATCACACCTATAATCAGTTTTTTATGCCCCTCTGAAAATTCCATCCAAACAGACTGTATGCATTACTTCAGACTTAATACCCGTTTTTATGCAACAGTTCAAGCGATCTCGGACATACAATGCCACCCCACCCCCCTTCCCGATACTTCTGTCTACTTGGAACAATTTAAAACACTGAATGTGACATTCCGCAGGTATGTCCCGACTTTTTGAATTAAACCACGTCTCAGTTAATGCAAATACATCAATGTTACCTGCACTAGCAACTAATCTCAACTAGTCCATCTTATTCCTAGCACTACGTCAATTAGAAAAATAAACATTGAAAGACTCTCCTTTCTCTTTACCCTTCCTGCTCATTTCTCTTTTTCTACTAAACCTGTTACTGTCCTTATCACCTAGTGTCACTGGCTTTTCAATAACTATCTCGTTCTGCTTATTACTAGTTCCCCTAGAACTCATAATATTGCTACACTGGGACTTCACTCTTTTCCTGCCAAAACCCATACCACTAACTATTCCTAGTTTAAAGTCCTAACAGCTCCCTCCACTGCAGTTGCCAGTGCCCCCACCCCAGACTTAGATAAGTGAACCCCATCCCTGGCATACATGTCATTTCTGCCATAGAAGAGGTCCCAGTTGTCAATGAATGTTACCGCATTTTCCTTACAGTATTTGTCCAGCCAGCAATTGACACCAATTGCCCTGGACAACCATTCATTTCCAACTCCTCTCCTTGGCAAAATACCACATATGACAGGGTTCCCACCCTTCCTCCTAATTATTTCTATTGCTGACCTATACCTGCTAATCAGGTCTTCACTCCTACGTCTGCCAACATCGTTGCCTCCAGCACTGAGACAGATAATAGGATTGCTCCCATTACCTCTCATGATGTCATCCAGACGGCTAACAATATCCTCCATCCCAGCTCCAGGAAAGCAAACCCTCTGTCTCCTACTCCTGTCCTTCAAGCAGAACGCCCTATCCATATACCTAACTTGGCTATCCCCAACAACAATATTCTTACCTTCCTTGGTGTCGTTATTCGTGACGTTCCCAGTAGTCGACTCACATTCGTCGGGTAGCACTGAGAATGTATTAGATGTTTCCACAACATTTTCCACGGCAGTCTCTTTCTTCTTCATCGTTTCTACTTTTCCATTCGTCTTCTTGATCGTCAACTTCGTTCCCTGCTGTCCAGCCACTGACCAGTTTCCCTTCTTGACCTGAGGACTCAAAACAGGAGGACTACTACGAATCTTCTTGTTTTCCTCAGTCAGTCGCCGAATCTCCATCTTCGCCATCCTCAACTCTTCCTTAAGCTGCTGGTAAAGTTGCTCGATGGAGGGCATTTTGGTTCATTCCGTAGAGATCGTACAAACAGGTCTTCACAGAGCTAAGTACACGTCACCACTGAGCTAAGTACACGTCACCGCTGAGCTAAGTACACGTCACCACTGAGCTAAGTACACGTCACCACTGAGTTAAGTACACGTTACCACTCGAGAGGAAGTAGATATTTAGAATTTCACACATATCCTTATCACTGTCAGTGATCTGACCAGAGTTACTCTTAAGTGGGCCAGTCTTGTCCCTAATCTAACTTCTGTATACCTGAAAGAACCCTTTTGGATTAGTCTTTGAATCCATTGCGACCTTAGCCTCATAATCCCTTTTTGCTTTTCTTATTCCTTTCTTTATTTCTCTCTTTAATTGAATATATTGATTTCTTAACTGCCCATCCCTTCTTTTGATATGCCTATATATGCCTCTCTTTTGACCAATGAGATGTTTTAATCTATTGTTCATCCATTTGGGATCATTTTTGTTAGATCTAATTTCCCTATTCGAAACAAAAGTTGTCTGGGCAGCTAGAACTATGCTCTGAAACATGTCATATTGGTAACCAAGATCACCTACCTGATCCCATAGTCAGGACATCCCAATTTAGCCCACCCAGGAAATTTTTCATGCCCATGAAGTCGGCCAAGCGAAAATCTGGGACAGAGATTTGATTGCAATTATCTGGGTAATTCCATGATATATTGAAACTAAGTGATTTGTGATCACTTTCCCCAAGCTCATCATTAACCTCAAGATTATTAATTAGTGAATCTTTGTTGGCAAGAACAAAGTCAAGCAGATTGTTTCCTCTAGCAGGTTCTGTCACAACCTGTTCTAAAAAGCAATCCTGAACCGTATCAAGAAAGTCACTAGACTAAAGATTTCCTGTCATATTGTGCCAATCAATTTGTCTAAAGTTAAAATCTCCCATTATCACAATATTTTCATATCTAGATGCCTTATGAATTTCGTCCCATAACAGCTTACTACACTCCCTATCAAGGTTTGGCGGCCTATAAATCACACCCAAAATTAATTTGTCACGTCCCTCGAGAAACTGTAGCCAAACAGATTCTGTGCTCGATGTTTCTAATCTTATATCATGTCTAAGACAATTTAAATTTTCTCTGACATACATCGCCCCACCACCACCCTTCTTGTTGACCCTATCAGCGTGGAATAGTTTATAACCCTGTATGTTGCATTCAGAAGGCATTTCTCTATCTTTCAGGTTGAACCAGGTCTCTGTTATACCAATAATATCTACATTACCTACACTTGCAAGTAATCTTAGCTCTTCTATCTTATTTCTTAGACTCCTACTATTTGTATAGTAAACCTTAAGGGAGCTAGTCACTCGTTGCCTTCTACTATCTCTCTTTGTTTGTTGATCAATTGATTTACCATTACTAGCAACTTTATTTTGAATATTGTCTTTTAAACATATCCCTGAGGTATCCCAGTAATAACTGCTGTTTTTAACCCTAATGCTGCAGCCTGATTGTTTCCCACAAACACCCATACCTCTATAATCTATCAGTTTAAATTCCTAGACAAGTCATCAATTACCCTCTCAATTGAACTGGCTAATGCAACTACTCCATCCCCAGAGAGATGAACCCCATCCCTTGCATACATATCACGTTTGCCAAAGAATAGGTCCCAGTTATCAGTGAATGGGATTGCAAGTTCCTTGCAGTACCTGTCTAGCCAGCAATTTATATCAATTGCCCTAGACGTCCATTCATTGCCCACTCCCTTTCTAGGCAAGATGCTACATATGACTGGGATCCCTCCCTTAGATCTAACTACTTCTATGGCTGAACTGTACTTATCCAGCAGCTCCTATCTCCTGCCCTTCCCAATGTCAATACCCCCAGCACTAAGACAGATAATGAGCTTGTTCCCATTACCTGCCATAATATTATCCAACCTGCTGACTATGTCACCAACACAAGAGACACTCTCTGTCTGACCTTTCTGTTTCTGTTACAAAATGCACAGTCCATATATCTTACCTGAGAATCGCCTATTAAAATATTCTTACCTTGATTAGCAGGGTAATCAGTGGTACCTTCAACCTCACTAACCACTGAAGTACACTCGTCTTGGAGAACAGAGAATCGATTTCCTACCTTCACATCTTCTCTATTAACTCTCCTCATCTTCCTTCTTCCTGAACTGTGAACCACTTGCCACTTAAAGCGGCTGCCACTATCACTGCTGGTGACCATTCCTTCCTTACCAGCTAAATCCTTCTCACACGCGATCTCAAACTCATCTATGCGAAACTTCAGCCTCCTATTTTCCTCCTGAAGAAGTAGAATCTCCTCCTTCAACACTTGAACCTGAGATTCTAAAACACTACAACAAGCCATGGTGCTTGGTAACAGCCCACGCTAACTCACAAGAGCTTAGGCAGGTATGACCTCAGGTTACCACTGACCTCAGCGTACTGAACAGGGCCTGATCAACGAGGCTGTTACTGCTGGCAGCACGTAAACCACCATACGAACCACAGTCTGACTAGTCAAACTGTGATTCGTACGGTGGTGCCTGTCTATCTCCTTGAAGACAGCTGGGTATGAGGAGGGACAATATTTTATAGAAAAAAGGATACATCAGTAGTGCGCTGTTACCTTACTCTCTATGACAGTTACAGAGTGGGAACACTAGCAAGTGTTGTTTGTCTCTCGTATTACTCTCTATGACAGTTACAGAGTGGGAACACTAGCAAGTGTTGTTTGTCTCTCGTATTCAATCAGGCAGAACAGATTTCATAGTCTGTGTCGAAATCTGTCAGCCTGAGCTTTGAGGTTTAAGTAGATTAATGAGGATTTTGTCAAGTACTCCTTCATTCGTTCATCAGCAACGACAGCTTTAAACGCTTAATTCCAGTAGAGTTGCAGGTGCTGCGACTTGAAAAGAACTCTCTCAATTTGATCAGTCCCAAACACAGGGTCAATCCCATACATAGGGTATATCCCATACATAGGGTATATCCCATACATAGGGTATATCCCATACATAGGGTATATCCCATACATAGGGTGTATCCCATACATAGGGTGTATCCCATACATAGGGTGTATCCCATACATAGGGTGTATCCCATACATAGGGTATATCCCATACATAGGGTATATCCCATACATAGGGTATATCCCATACATAGGGTATATCCCATACATAGGGTATATCCCATACATAGGGTATATCCCCTACATAGGGTATATCCCATACATAGGGTATATCCCATACATAGGTCATATCCCCTACACAGGGTCACTCCCATACACAGGGTCACTCCCATACACAGGGTCACTCCCATACACAGGGTCACTCCCATACACAGGGTCACTCCCATACACAGGGTCACTCCCATACACAGGGTCACTCCCATACACAGGGTCACTCCCATACACAGGGTCACTCCCATACACAGGGTCACTCCCATACACAGGGTCACTCCCATACACAGGGTCACTCCCATACACAGGGTCACTCCCATACACAGGGTCACTCCCATACACAGGGTCACTCCCATACACGGTCGCTCCCATATACAGGGTAAATCCCATACACAGGGTAAATCCTATATACAAGGTAAATCCCATACAAAGGGAAAATAGTTAAAACGAAGTTTAAAACAGCATGAAACTAGATCCAGCAACAGGATTTAGTCTTGTGGGTCAACGCTGTTGACACATGAGATTTGGTCGTTCTCTACCTGCGTCATCACTGATGACGCATGAGATTTGGTCGTTCTCTACCTGCGTCATCACTGATGACGCATGAGATTTGGTCGTTCTCTACCTGCGTCATCACTGATGCATGAGATTTGGCCGTTCTCTATCTGCGCCATCACTGTTGGCGCATTAGATTTGATCATTCTCTATCTGGAGAACGATAATGATGTGTAACTCGATCGGGAAGTCGATTGAGTTACACATGAATTCGAAAACTGAGATACAAATACTTAAAGAAAACTGGAAGAGTAGAATACAAAAGCAGATCTATTTACAAACAAGAGTGACGAATGGAATGAACGAATAAGATGATCTTTGAATTAAACCCCAGCAAATGCAAAGTAATAAATCTCATGGAATTATAATGAAGACTGGAAAACGAGAACGTCAAGGAAAAGAACTTAGGAATAAACTTTGCATCGAGTATGTCGATTGACGTGCACATCTACTTATTAACCTCAGCAGAGAACATCCAGCTGGTACATCTAATATTACTTGTCAACTAGAAATGATTCATATTACTATTTATTATATTCGTCAGTGTCATGGCTTAGATGCAGAACCAATGCAGAACGCACACTAGACGAAGCATGTTAAAGATGTTAAAAGCTGGATAAAAAAGTTAAAAGAAATATTTGCAATGAGATTAGTTATAAGTTAAGGGGAATGAGCTACGAGAATAGGCTAGAGGAACTAAACCTGATGCCATTAGGAGACCAAAGGACTATACTGACATCATAAAGACGTACAAAATACTGAGAAGTGAGGTTGGAGTGGACAGGAACAGGATGTTAGATTGGCGGGAATGAGGAACATGAGGCTAGACCTGGATGTTGAAAACACAGAGGAGTCTCGGGAATATTGCAGAGTATTTTTTATAGTCAGTGAGTGATCGGGAAATGGAGCGATATAAACAGCAAAGATACATGCATAGCCCTAAGAATTAGTATGACAGGTATCATGCAGCTAAAAATGAAGGAATCCACAAGCGGCCAGCTGAGAGCTGAGGCCAGGATTTATCTTCACCCCTTCATTCACACTTTCCTGGAATGAGGGTGAGAGTGTACCTGAGATAAGTGCAAGGATGTAATTAGGAAGGTTTTTTGTCTCTCCCATTGTCAGTTTTGCCAATCTCTCTCTGATCACAGAATTGTAACTCTCACCTCTCCGCCTCAGCCTCTACTTATCTTTTTTTATTCACTTTTTTATCCTACTAATTTATTTTACCCTCCCCCTGCGCTTTTTCTCCTTTCCAGCAGCATTCATTACTATCAGCAAAGAGTCAACTGAGGATATCTTGTGGCACTCCTATGGTAAGTTTTCATGGATTTGCGTCAGTCTGTTCTCTCTCTCTCCCTACATGCACTCTACACATACCTTCGTGTCGTTGTGTACATGTCTTTATTTTTTTGAGACGTGTCCAGCTTTAGGTCGCAGGGATGATCGGATTTGCGAGTATCTCACTGAAATAACTCCCTCAAAGAGATATCAGTTTCCAATTTGTGCTCGTATCCCTATCAAGGACATCATCTCTTTGGACGCCGATTTTCAAGGCAAGTGTCTATTCTGTCATTTTAGCAATTTAGCTCTCGGCCGGGATATTGTAAATGAACAGAGAATTGACGCACTTTGTGACAGAATCCATAAGCTGGTTTTACACTGGCCATCGCCGGCACACTACGTGAGGAATTTGGTGAATTCTTACATTGGTGGCATATTGAAATTAAGAAATTATGAGAGTAAAGGGATAAGAAGCTTCCAAAACATTGACACTAATGATAAATGGAAATAATTCCATTTGTTGGTTCATATCACTCTGTAAAAAGTTTGATGAGAAAGAGCAAGAATACTCAAGAGAGAGAGGGAACTCCACTCTGGAAGGAATTTTGATCTTCCGGAGAGGAATACATCAGCGGTGTGTTGCTACCTTATTCCGTGTAATTACACATTGCGAACAAAATCTAGCTATTTCACTGTCATATTACATCATTCATGAAGAGTTATGCAAGGTTTTGAAATCTGTCAAGATGAGCTGGGAAACGCATTCCAGCAACGGTTCATTAGTCACAGGAGCAGCAAAGAATTCCTTCCAGCTTAGAGTTACCTTTCTTGAGTGTTTCAAGGGCAAAGGAAATTACACCAGGAAGCAGAGGAAAGAAAAGAGAGGGATGGAAGAGAAATATATTTGAAATAAGATTTATAATTACACACACACACACATTATATATATAAACACTGATCTCTGGCTGAAGGAGACTCGAACCTACGAACCTTGGAACAAGGTACGCAGTGCTTTACCAATCTACCCACACTGGACAAATACCTTGGAGTCCAGCTTGCGCTAGACTTTGATCCAAGGCAGCCAGCTTTCAGGGAGAAGGCTTACAGCTTTTCATCTCATCCCCTGCATGCATCAGCCTTACTAGAGATATTAACAATGCAAGGAATTCGCAAGAGCAGGCGAAATATACACAAACACTGATCTCTGGCTGAAGGAGATTGGTAAAGCACTGCGTACCTTGTTCCAAGGTTCGTAGGTTCGAGTCTCCTTCAGCCAGAGATCAGTGTTTGTGTGTATTTCGCCTGCTCTTGCGAATTCCTTGCACATTATATATATATATATATATATATATATATATATATATATATATATATATATATATATATATATATATATATATATATATACCTGTATATCTTCAATAAGATCACAGTAAACATGTGGTATCAGAATATGCAAAACAACCACTGTGAAAGAATAGTAAAATTTAAAGCGGTTTCGCAACTTCTTACATTGTCAAGGAGCTATAAAAGCAATTCATCAAAGGAAGGCATATAAAGTGTCAAAACTTCGCCTCACCGTCACATCCCACAACGAAGAAAATTGACGCGTGACGACATCCGACTCATAAGAAAGGAGGAATACTGTAGCAGGTCTGTTGGCCCATACTAGGTAAGTTCTTTGAAATCCATCCCACTAACAAAATATTTGCCCAACCCTAGTACTCTACGAATTAAGATTTATTTGTTTAATATAATATATATATATATATATATATATATATATATATATATATATATATATATATATATATATATATTTTATATTTATTATATATTTTATATATTTTATATTTTATTTATTTTCATATAGTCGGACTTGAGTCCTGGAAATGGGAAGTACAATGCCTGCACTTTAAAGGATGGGTTTGGGATATTGGCAGTTTGGAGGGATATGTTGTGTATCTTTATATGTGTATGCTTCTAGACTGTTGTATTCTGAGCACCTCTGCAAAAACAGTGATAATGTGCGAGTGTGGTGAAAGTGTTGAATGATGATGAAAGTATTTTCTTTTTGGGGATTTTCTTTCTTTTTTGGGTCACCCTGCCTCGGTGGGAGACGGCCGACTTGTTGAAAAAAAAAAAAAAAAAAAAAAAAAAAAAAATATATATATATATATAAGAACATATGAAAGAAGGAACACTGCAGCAGGCCTACTGGCCCGTGCGAGGAAGGTCCAATTCTCCCACAGGCATAAGCCAACACCCTAACCTAGTCAGGTCCAGTCACATTCACTTACGGAAGGAACACGGCATCTGACCTAGTAGCACAAGATTGTCAGGTCCAATCCACACCTACTAATGTATTTATCTAACGTATTTTTAAAACTACACAACGTCTTAGCTTCTATGACGGTACTCGGGAGTTTGCTCCACTCATCGACAACTCTGTTACCACACCAGTGCTTTCCTATAATATCCTTCATGAATCTGAATTTTTCTAATTGAAAGCCTTTACTGCGAGTCCAGTCTGTGCTAGATATTTCTAGCAAGCTATTTACATTCCCTTTATTAATTCCTGTTTTCCATTTATACGCCTCAGTCATATCCCCCCCCCTAATTCTACGCCTTTCTAGAGAGTGCAGATTCAGGGCCCTCAGTCTATCTTCAAAGGGGAGATTTCTGATACATGAGATCAACTTTGTCATCCTCCTTTGTACGTTTTCCAGTGCATTTATATCCATTCTGTAATAGGGTGACCCGAGTTGTGCAGCATAGTCTAAACGAGGCCTAACCAAAGATATATAGAGTTGAAGAACAACCTGAGGACTTCTATTATTTATACTTCTTGATATGAAGCCAAGGATTCTGTTAACTTTATTGCGAACACTAATGCACTGTTGTCTTGGTTTTAGATTACTGCTAACCAGAACTTCTAAATCTTTTTCGCAATCAGTAATATTAAGATCTACATTATTTAGTTTATATGTGGCATGGTTATTTTCCTATCCAAAATTTAGAACTTTGCATTTGTCTGTATTAAACTGCATCTGCCACTTCTCCGACCACTGTATCAGTCTATTCAAATCATCCTGGAGTGCTCTAGTGTCCTCATCAGAATGAATTGGACGACCTATTCTGGTGTCATCAGCAAATTTGCTTATGCCGCTATTTATTCCCTCATCTATGTCGTGACGTGCCCCCATTCTGATTTCTCCCCATTTATGCAAACTCTCTACTGCCTATTTGTCAACCATGCCTCTACCCAGGAAAAAAATTCTCCTCCTATTCCGTGTGCTTTAAATTTCCTGAGTAGTTTCTGACGTGGAACTCTATCGAAAGCCATACCGAAATCCATATACACAATATCATATTCAATACCATGATCTACCTCCTCAAATATCTTTGTGAAAAAAGTTAGTAAATTCGCAAGACTGGAACCTCCCTTTGTAAAACCGTGCTGAGATTCATTAATCAGTTTATGCCTTTCAAGATTGCTACGAATTGCCTCGGCAATTGATTCCATAAATTTTCTCACCATGGAGGTGAGGCTTATTGGTCTATAGTTCGAAGCTAAGGACTTGTCACCTGCCTTTCATATAGGAATTACAATTCCATTTCCTACTTGTCTGACACTATGCCAGTTTGTAGTGTTATATGCTGAGCTCCTCTTTGCATTCCTTTGAAACCTTTGCAAACAGTTCATCATGGCCTGTGGATTTGTTTGGTTTTAATTTCTCTATTTGTCTGAGGACCATGTCACTAGTTACCCCAGTCGTGCATGGTTTATTATCGTCCAGTTCCACAATTTATTTCTGGAATTTCCCTAGTATCTTCTTGAGTAAAAACAGAGGAAGTAAGTGTTGAAAAATTAACACTTTTCCTTATCACTCTCAGTGATCTGACCTGAGTTACTGTTATGTCCCTAGTCTTACTTCTGTATACCTGAAACAACCCTTTTGGGTTAATCTTCGAATCCCTTGTGACTATAGCCTCAATCCCTTTTTTGCTTTTCTTATTCCTTCTTTTACCTCTCTGAGTATGTTGATTTCTTAACTGCCCATCCCCTTTTTTGTTACGCCTTTATTTGCCTCTCTTTTAACCAATGAGATGTTTTAATCTATTGTTTATCCATTCAGGATAATTTTTGGTTGATCTAGTTTCACTACTTGGAACGTAAGTTGTCTGGGTACGTAGAACTATGCTCTAAAAACGTCATATTGGCAACCAACACCACCTACCTGACCCATAGTCACGTTGTTCCAATTTATACCAACCAGGTAATTTCTCAGTCTTATGAAATTAACCAAGCGAAAGTCTGGGACAGAGACTTGTTTAAAGTTATTTAGGTAATTCCATGATATATTGAGCTAAGTGATTTGTGATCGCTTTCCCCAAGCTCATCATTAACGTCAAGATTATTAATTAGTAATTCTTTGTTGGCAAGAACGAAGTCTAGTAGACTGTTTCCTCTAGTTGGTTCTGTCACAAACAGTTTTAGAAAGCAATCCTGAATCTTATCAAGAAAGTCACTAGACTCAAGATTTCATAAGAACATAAGAAAGAAGGAACACTGCAACAGGTCTACTGGCCTATGCAAAGCAGGTCCAATTCTCCTACCGGCTTAAGCTCATTGACCGTCTGACCTCACTGACTTAGTGAGGTCAGACACGTCACTTAAAGGAGGAGCACAGAATCCGACCTAGTAGCACAAGCTAGTTAGGTCCAACTCACACCCACACACACCCACTCATGTATTTATCCAACATATTTTTAAAACTACACAACATTTTAGCTTATATGACGGTACTCGGGAGTTTGTTCCACTCATCCACAACTCAATTACCAAACCAGTGCTTTCCTATATCCTTCCTGAATCTGATTTTTTCCAATTTAAATGCATTGCTGCGAGTCCTGTCTATGTTAAATATTTTTAGCATGCCATTTACATTCCCTTTATTAATTCCTGTTTTCCATTTATACACCTCAATCATATCCACCCTAATTCTACGCCTTTCTATACAGTGCAGATTGCAGATTCTTTCTAGAGAGTACAGATTCCCTATCCTCATAGGGAAGATTTCTGATACAAGGGATCAAATTTGTCATCCTCCTTTGTACGTTTTCCAGTGCATTTATATCCCTTCTGTAATAGGGTGTCCAGAACTGTGCAGCATAATCTAAATGAGGCATAACCGAAGATATATAGAGTTGAAGAACAACCTGAGAACTTCTATTATTTATACTTCTTGCTATGAAGCCAAGGATTCTGTTAGCTTTATTGCAAACACTTATGCACTGTTGTCTTGGTTTCAGATTACTGCTAACCAGAACTCCTAAATCCTTTTCGCAATCTGTAATATTAAGATCTACATTATTTAGTTTATATGTGGCATGGTTATTTTCTTGTCCAGTATTTAGAACTTTGCAATTCTCTATATTTAAGTGCATCTGCCACTTCTCCGACCACTGCATCAGTCTATTCAAATCATCCTGGAGTGCTCTAATGTACTCATTGGAATGAATTGGACGGCCTATTTTGGTGTCATCGGCAAATTTGCTTATGTCGCTATTTATTCCCTCATCCATGTCGTTTATGTAAATTGTGAACAACAACGGGCCCAACACTGACCCCTGTGGAACACTGCTTGTGACGTGCCCCCATTCTGATTTCTCCCCATTTATGCAAACTCTCTGCTGCGTATTTGTCAGCCATGCCTCTACCCAGAAAAAAATTTCTCCTCCTATTCCGTGTGCCTTAGGTTTCCTCAATAATCTCTGATGTGGAACTCTATCGAAAGCCTTAGTGATATCCATAGACACAATATCATATTCATTACCATAATCTACCTCCTCAAATACCGTAGTGAAGAAAGTTAGTAAATTCTTAAGTCAGGAGCGCCATTTTGTAAAACCATGCTGAGATTCATTTATCAATTTATGCCTTTCAAGATGGCTATGAATTGCTTCAGCAATTATTGATTCTATAAATTTACCAACTATGGAAGTAAGGCTTATTTGTCTATAGTTCGAAGCTAAGGATCTGTCACCTGCCTTATAAACAGTTATTATAATTGCCATTTTCTACTTGTCTGGCACTATGCCAGTTTGTAGTGATATATTGAAAAGATTAGCCGAAGATATGCTAAGTTCCTCTTTACATTCCTTGAAAACCTTTGCAAACAGTTCATCAGGGCCTGGGGATTTGTTAGGTTTTAATTTCTCTATTTGTCTGAGGGCCATGTCACTAGTTACCCCAAATCGTGAATAGTTTATTATTGTCCAGTTCTACATAATTTATTATTTCTAGAATTTCGCAAGTATCTTCATGAGTAAACACTGAAAGGAAGTGTGTGTACGAATGGTATATAATACCGACAAGATGAGAGTAAGACACATGTGCAACAACTGGGTATCTTTATTGTAGACGTTTCGCCATCCAGTGGCTTTATCAATACAAATTCTAGGACATAACTTGAAGACAGTAGAACTATGTACAGAAGATGAGGTAATCAGTCCCTCAACCTAGGAGTAGGTGCGAACAGCACCATAGTCGTGGAGATTCTGAAGCAGAAGAAAGAATCCTGGCGCTTATATAGTAACGTCAGGTGAAGCAGACGAGGGCAAATTCACTGGTAGGCGGGATTCCCCAGTGGAAGTAGGTCCTTCCCAAAGAGATGGGTTAGTAGTAGTAGTAGTTGTCGTGAAGGTTATGTACATGTCCTCAGAATTAAGATTCCATGATGTTGCAGTGTCTGACAAGTTGTGTACGAATGGTATATAATACCGACAAGATGAGAGTAAGACACATGTGCAACAACTGGGTATCTTTATTGTAGACGTTTCGCCATCCAGTGGCTTTATCAATACAAATTCTAGGACATAACTTGAAGACAGTAGAACTATGTACAGAAGATGAGGTAATCAGTCCCTCAACCTAGGAGTAGGTGCGAACAGCACCATAGTCGTGGAGATTCTGAAGCAGAAGAAAGAATCCTGGCGCTTATATAGTAACGTCAGGTGAAGCAGACGAGGGCAAATTCACTGGTAGGCGGGATTCCCCAGTGGAAGTAGGTCCTTCCCAAAGAGATGGGTTAGTAGTAGTAGTAGTTGTCGTGAAGGTTATGTACATGTCCTCAGAATTAAGATTCCATGATGTTGCAGTGTCTGACAAGTTGTGTACGAATGGTATATAATACCGACAAGATGAGAGTAAGACACATGTGCAACAACTGGGTATCTTTATTGTAGACGTTTCGCCATCCAGTGGCTTTATCAATACAAATTCTAGGACATAACTTGAAGACAGTAGAACTATGTACAGAAGATGAGGTAATCAGTCCCTCAACCTAGGAGTAGGTGCGAACAGCACCATAGTCGTGGAGATTCTGAAGCAGAAGAAAGAATCCTGGCGCTTATATAGTAACGTCAGGTGAAGCAGACGAGGGCAAATTCACTGGTAGGCGGGATTCCCCAGTGGAAGTAGGTCCTTCCCAAAGAGATGGGTTAGTAGTAGTAGTAGTTGTCGTGAAGGTTATGTACATGTCCTCAGAGTTAAGATTCCATGATGTTGCAGTGTCTGACAAGTTGTGTACGAATGGTATATAATACCGACAAGATGAGAGTAAGACACATGTGCAACAACTGGGTATCTTTATTGTAGACGTTTCGCCATCCAGTGGCTTTATCAATACAAATTCTAGGACATAACTTGAAGACAGTAGAACTATGTACAGAAGATGAGGTAATCAGTCCCTCAACCTAGGAGTAGGTGCGAACAGCACCATAGTCGTGGAGATTCTGAAGCAGAAGAAAGAATCCTGGCGCTTATATAGTAACGTCAGGTGAAGCAGACGAGGGCAAATTCACTGGTAGGCGGGATTCCCCTCGTCTGCTTCACCTGACGTTACTATATAAGCGCCAGGATTCTTTCTTCTGCTTCAGAATCTCCACGACTATGGTGCTGTTCGCACCTACTCCTAGGTTGAGGGACTGATTACCTCATCTTCTGTACATAGTTCTACTGTCTTCAAGTTATGTCCTAGAATTTGTATTGATAAAGCCACTGGATGGCGAAACGTCTACAATAAAGATACCCAGTTGTTGCACATGTGTCTTACTCTCACACTGAAAGGAAGTAGGTATTGAAAAGTTCACACATTTCCTTACCCGTGTCAGTGACCTGACCTGAGTTACTCTTACGTGGGCCTATCTTGTCCCTAATCTTACTTCTGCATACATGAAAGAACCCTTTTGGGTTAGCCTTCGAATCCCTTGCGACTTCAGCCTCATATTCCATTTTTGCTTTTCTTATTCCTTTTTTTTTTCTCTTTAATTGAATATATTGATTTCTTAACTACACTTCCCCTTTTTTGATACGCCTATATATAACTCTCGTTTTAATCTATTGTTTACCCATTTGGGGTCATTTTTATTAGATCGAATTTCCCTACAAGGAACAAAAGTCATCTGGGCAGCCAGCACTATGCTCTGAAATACGTCATACTGGCAACCAACTCTACCTACTTGACACATAGTAAAGTCGTCCCAGTTTAGCCCACCAAGGAAATATAAACACATATGCAGTATAATGTGATCCTTTATTGACTACGTTTCGCCCACACAGTGGGCTTTTTCAAGTCACAAACAGAACTACCTGGGGTGGAAGGAACGCGAGTATTTATAGCCAGGTTCAGAATGCTGAGGTCAGGTGGAGAATGCTGCATCTGATGATGTACCGAGTGGTACATCAGCATTCTGAACCGGACTATAAATACTCGCGTTCCTTCCACCCCAGGTAGTTCTGTTTGTGACTTGAAAAAGCCCACTGTGTGGGCGAAACGTAGTCAATAAAGGATCACATTATACTGCATATGTGTTTATATTTCCATTGTGTCTGTATTTTATACCATTTATTTCCATCCTTAGCCCACCAAGGTAATTTCTCATACCCATGAAGTCGGCCAAGGGAAAATCTGGGACAGCGACTCGATTGCAGTTATCTGGGTAATTTCATGTTATATTGAAACAAAGTGATTTGCGATCTCTTTTCCCCTAGCTCATCACTAACCTCAAATTATTAACTAGTGATTCTTTGTTAGCAAGAACCAAGTCAAGCAAATTGTTTCCTCTAGTTGGTTCTGTCACAAACTGTTTTAAAAAGCAGTCTTGAACCATATCAAGAAAGTCACTAGATTCAAGATTTCCCGTCACATTGTTCCAATCAATTTGTCTAAAGTTAAAATGTCCCATTAACACAACATTTTCATATCTAGATTCCTTATGAATTTCGTCCCATAGCAGGTTATTGCACTGCCTATCAAGGTTTGGGGGCCTATAAATCACACTCAAAAATAATTGTTCACAACCTTCGAGAAACTGTAGCCAAACAGATTCTGTGTCTGATGTCTCCCTTTGCTTGTTGAGCAATTGTTTTGCTTTAATTGCAACTTTGTTTTGAATATTGTCTTTTAAACATATCCCTGGGGTATCCTGATAATATCTAATGCTTTCATCCCTAATACTGCAGCCTGTTTGTTTCCCACAAACACCCATAGCTCTATAATCTATCCGTTTAAATTCCTAGACAAGTCGTCAATGACCCCCTCAATCAAAATGGCTAATGCAGCCACTCCATCCCCAGAGAGATGAACCCATCCCTTGCCTTATGAGTTTCGCCCCATAGCAGCTTACTGCACTCCCTATCAAGGTTTGGGGGCCTATAAATCACACACAAAAGTAATTTTTCACGAACTTTGAGAAATTGTAGCCAAACAGATTCTGTGTCCGATGTTTCTAATCTTATACCTTGTCTAACACGACAATTTAAATCATCTCTGACATGCATCAAAACTCCACCACCCTGTTGACCTTATCAGTGTGGAATAGTTTATAACCTTGTATGTTGCATTCAGAAGGCATTTCTCTATCTTTCAAGTTGAACCAGGTCTCTGTTATCACAATAATATCTATATTACCTCCACTTGCAAGTAATCTTAGCTTATCTACCTTATATATTAGACTCCTACTATTTGCATAGTAAACCTTAAGAGAGCTAGTCACTTTTTGCCCGCTTCTATCTCTTTGTTTATCGATAAAATGCTTTTCCTTTACTAATAACTTCATTTTGAATATTGTCTTTTAAATGTATCCCTGAGATATCCTAGCAATATCTGTTGTTTTCAACCCTAGTACTGCAGCTTGTTTCCCACACGCTCATGCCTCTTTCATCTATCAGTTTGAAGTCCTAGACAAGTCATCAATGACCCCCTCAGTCGAATTAGCTAATGCAACCACTCCAGCCCCACTGAAATGAATCCCATCCCTTGCATACATACCACGTTTGCCATAGAATTTGTCCCAGTTATCAATGAATGGGATTGAAAGTTCCTTGCAGTACCTGTCTAACCAGCAATTTATACCAATTGCCCTAGTTATCCATTCATTGCCCACTCCCCTACTAGGTAAGATGCTACATGTGATTGGGATCCCTCCCTCAGACCTGACTACATCTATGGCTAACCTGTGCTTATCCAGCAGCTCCTGTCTCATGCCCTTCCGGATGTCATTTTCACCAGCACTAAGATAATGTGCTTGTTCCCATTACCTGTCATAATATTATCCAACCTGCTGACTATGTCACCATCTCCAGCTCCTGGGAGGTACTCTTTGTTTTGACCTTATCTCTGTTACAAAAAGTTTAATCCACATATCTTACCTGAGAGTCTCCCACAGTCAGAATATTCTTACCTAGATTAGCAGGCAAGTCAGTGGTAACTTTAATCTCATTAACCACTGAAGTACACTCATCCTAGAGAACAGATGATCGATTTCCTACCTTCACATCTTCTCTACTGACCTTCCTCATCTTCCTTCTTCTTGAATTTTGAAACACTTGCCACTTAAAGTGGCTGCCACTCTTCAACTCACTGCTGGTAACCTTTTCCTCCTTACCAGCTCCAACCATCTCACACTCCCAAACCCATCTAGGTTTGGGAGTGTGAGAAGTAGAACCACCTTCTTCAGCACTAACCTGATATTCTAAAGCACTATAGCAAGCCAAGGTAGCAAGATCCATTCTTGCAGATTATGGAACAGAAGTTTCCTCTGTGTCATGCAGTGCGAGTTTAAAGACACCTTTCGCACATATACTCGAGGAACTACAGCCATTCGCTCCTCTTCCCCACGACCTCATCCCTGACCCCATACACTCATACACAATGTCTAAGTTCTAGAGCCTAATTATACCATCGCGTTATTTTGCATATTGTATTAAATCTTATTGATTTAATTAATGTACCAAGTTACATACTCAACCACAACTAGGTGAGTACAACTAGGCTAGTACGTACACGTACACACAGAACCATACACAGTTTTAAGACGAGGTTTGATAAAGCTCATGGAGCGGGGAGAGAGACACACACACACACACACACACACACACACACACACACACACACACACACACACACAGGATGAGAACAAAGGGCCCGAAGGACGAATCTGGGAGGGAGGACTGGGAGGCAGAGCTCAAAAAAGGGAGGAAGACTGGGGAAGGAGGCTAGTTGAGCTTGCAAGGAAGACGGAGGAGAGGTTAGCAGCAGAATGCAGAAGGTGGGAGCAACATGCCACAGTAGCAGAAGCCAAGATACAGAGATTAGAAGAGGAGCTGAGAAATCTGAAACAGCCTAGAGACAAAGATAATACAGAAGTAGCATCAGCAATGTTTACATCAGACACAAAGGGTCTGAAGGGAGCATGGAAGCTAAACTGTATGCAGAGGTCATGTGCAGGGACCTTACCAGACACTTGTGGGGGCCAGGAACAGGTGAGCAGGAATGACAAACCAAAGAGCATAGGGGCCACAGCTAGGGAAGGGACTGAAGGAAGGAACACTCCACGGGAAGGAACTAAAACACCTCAGAGGATGCAATGGGAGTCACAGTGGGAGGTGGAAAGGGAGAGATAAATTTTTGTCTATGGGCTAGACGAAGCTGAAGGGCAAACTTATGATGAAAGAAAGCAGGAGGAGAAAAAAGCGATTGAAGGTATCATGAAGGTGATAGGCAAGGGAGACATGACCCAGGTGGCAAATTTTCGGAGAATCGGGTGGTTCACAAAGAAAAGAAATCGGCCTCTCAAAGTAATTTTCAAGGCAGAATCAACTCGAACCATGATCCTGCAGGAGAAAGCACGGCTGAGAGGCAAACAGGAGTTCATGAGTGTGTACCTCGATCGAGACAGAACACAGGAGGAACGGATGATACTGAAAGAGAGAGTGCAAAAACGAAAGGAGGAATGGGAGGAAATGAAAAAGGAGAGAAGAATAATGCAGGAACAGGTGGAAGGACAAGCACACCCCCCAGAAACACCTGCAGAAGGACTCCAGCCACGACACCCCCAAGGCAACTGAACAATCCAAACCAACCATCACACACCGATCCCTCTGTTCCCACCCCCACACCACGAACCATACCCCTACAGCAACCCCCTATGGGAGCTCTTCCTCCACCTCCACTGCAACCCCCCACAGGCCCCCACCAGGGCTCCTGCTCTCCCAACCAAGGTATTCCCCCAGGACCACAGTTACAGTATTAGAACAGAAGTTGAAGGTTTGGTATACAAATGCGGATGGATTAACGAATAAATATGAGGAATGGCAAGAAAGAATCAATGAGAAGTCCCCAGACATCATAGCAGTTACAGAAACAAAACTCACGGAGACAATAACAGATGCAATATTCCCACCAGGATACCAGATCATGAGGAAAGATAGAAGGGGCAGAGGGGGAGGAGGGGTTGCTCTGCTCGTAAAAAACGGATGGAAATTCGAGAAAATGGGAGGCATAGACGAGGCAGGAGAAAGGGACTACATAGTAGGTACACTTCAGTCTGAGGAGCACAAGGTGGTCATTGCAGTGGTGTATAATCCACCACAGAACTGCAGGAGGCCAAGAGAGGAATATGAAGAGCAACAGAGCAATGGTGGACACACTTGCTGAGGTGGCAAGAAGAGCTCACTCCAGCAGAGCAAAGTGGGTGGTTATGGGGGATTTCAACCACAGGGAGATTGACTGGGAAAACCTGGAGCCACATGGGGGTCCCAAAGCATGGAGAGCCAAGATGTTGGATGTGGTGCTGGAAAACCTCATGCACCAGCATGTTAAGGACACTACCAGAGTGAGAGGGGAGGATGAACCAGCAAGATTGGACCTTGTGTTCACCCTGGGCAGTTCAGACATTGAGGACATCACATATGAGAGTCCCGTAGGAACTAGTGACCACGTGGTTCTGTGCTTTGAATACATAGTAGAGTTGCAAGTGGAGAGAGTAACAGGAGTTGAATGGGAAAAGCCAGACTATAAAAGAGGGGACTACATAGGGTTGAGGAACTTCCTGCAGGAGGTTCTGTGGGACAGAGAACTGGCAGGAAAGCCAGTAAATGAAATGATGGAATATGTAACAACAAAATGCAAGGAGGCAGAGGAAAGGTTTATTCCCAAGGGCAACAGAAACAATGGGAAAACCAGAACGAGCCACTGGTTTACCCGAGGGTGTAAGGAGGCAAAAACAAAGTGCAATAGAGAATGGAAAAAGTACAGAAGGCAGAGAATACATGAAAATAGGGAGATTAGTAGCAGAGCCAGGAACGAGTATGCACAGGTAAGGAGGGAGGCCCAGCGACAGTATGAAAATAACATAGCATCGAAAATCAAGACTGATTCGAAACTGTTGTATAGCCACATCAGGAGGAAGACAACAGTCAAAGACCAGGTGATCAGACTGAGGACAGAAGGTGGAGAACTCACAAGAAATGATCAGGAGGTATGTGAGGAGCTAAACAGGAGATTTAAGGAAACTTTTACAATAGAGACAGGAAGGGCTCTGGGAAGACAGCACAGAAGGGAACATCAAGAGGGAATATACCAACAAGTGTTGGATGACATACGAACAACCGAGGAGGAGGTGCAGAAGCTGCTAAGTGACCTTGATACCTCAAAGGCGATGGGACCGGACATCTCCCCGTGGGTCCTTAGAGAAGGAACAGAGATGCTGTGCGTGCCCCTAACCACAATCTTCAACACATCCCTTGAAACTGGGAAACTACCTGAGAAATGGAAGACAGCAAATGTAGTCCCCATATTTAAGAAAGGAAACAGAAATGAGGCACTAAACTACAGACCTGTGTCTCTGACATGTATTGTGTGCAAAGTCATGGAGAAGATTATCAGGAGGAGAGTGGTGGAACACCTGGAACGGAACAAGATTATAAATGAAAACCAGCATGGGTTCAAGGAAGGCAAATCCTGTGTCACAAACCTTCTGGAGTTTTATGACATGGTAACAGAAGACACGAGAGAGAGGGGTGGGTTGATTGCATTTTCCTGACCTGCAGGAAGGCCTTTGACACAGTTCTCCACAAGAGATTAGTGTAGAAGCTGGAGGATCAGGCGCATATAACAGGGAGGGGACTGCAATGGGAGGCAACAACGAGTCATGGTACGTGAAGAGGTATCACAGTGGGCGCCAGTGACGAGCGGGGTCCCATAGGGGTCAGTTCTAGGACCAGTTCTATTTTTGATATATGCGAACGACACGATGGAAGGAATAGACTCTGAAGTGTCCCTATTCGCAGATGATGTGAAGCTGATGAGAAGAATTAAATCGGATGAGGATGAGGCAGGACTGCAAAGAGACCTGGACAGGCTGGACATGTGGCCCAGAAACTGGCTTCTCGAATTCAACCCTGCCAAATGCAAAGTCATGAAGATTGGGGAGGGGCAAAGAAGACCGCAGAGTATAGGCTAGGTGAACAAAGACTACAGACCTCACTCAGGGAGAAAGACCTTGGGGTGTCCATAACACCGAGCACGTCACCGGAGGCACACATCAACTAAATAACTGCTGCAGCATACGGGCGCCTGGTAAACCTGAGAATAGCGTTCCGATACCTTAATAAGGAATCGTTCAAGACACTGTACACTGTGTATGTTAGGCCCATACTGGAGTATGCAGAACCAGTCTGGAACCCACACCTTGTCAAGCACGTCAAGAAGTTAGAGAAAGTACAAAGGTTTACAACAAGGCTAGTCCCAGAGCTCAGGGGAATGTCGTACGAGGAAAGGTTAAGGGAAATCGGACTGACGACACTGGAGGACAGAAGGGTCAGGGGAGACATGATAACGACATACAAGATACTGCGGGGAATAGACAAGGTGGACAGAGATAGGACGTTCCAGAGAGGGGACACAGAAACGAGGGGACACAGAAACAAGGGGTCACAACTGGAAGCTGAAGACTCAGACGAGTCACAGGGACGTTAGAAAGTATTTCTTCAGGCACAGAGTCGTCAGGAAGTGGAATAGCCTAGCAAGTGAAGTAGTGGAGGCAGGAACCATACATAGTTTTAAGAAGAGGTATGACAAAGCTCAGGAAACAGAGAGGGAGAGGACCTAGTAGCGATCAGTGAAGAGGCGGGGCCAGGAGCTGAGTCTCGACCCCTGCAACCACAATTAGGTGAGTACACACACACACACACACACACACACGCACACACGCACACGCACACACGCACACGCACACACACACGCACACACACACGCACACACACACGCACACACACGCACACGCACACACACACACACACGCACACGCACACGCACACGCGCACACACGCACACGCACACGCACACACACACGCACACACACGCGCACACACACGCACACCACACACACACACACACACACACACACACACACACACACACACACACACACACACACACACACACACACACAGGGGTCAGTTCTAGGACCAGTGCTATTTTTGATATATGTGAACGACATGATGGAAGGAATAGACTCTGAAGTGTCCCTGTTCGCAGATGACGTGAAGTTGATGAGAAGAATTAAGTTGGACGAGGATGAGGCAGGACTGCAAAGAGACCTGGACAGGCTGGACATGTGGTCCAGCAACTGGCTTCTCGAATTCAATCCAGCCAAATGCAAAGTCATGAAGATTGGGGAGGGGCAAAGAAGACCGCAGATAGAGTATAGGCTAGGTGGACAAAGACTACAGACCTCACTCAGGGAGAAAGACCTTGGGGTGACCATAACACCGAGCACATCACCGGAGGCACACATCAACCAAATAACCGCTGCAGCATACGGGCGCCTGGCAAACCTGAGAATAGCGTTCCGATACCTTAATAAGGAATCGTTCAAGACACTGTACACTGTGTATGTTAGGCCCATACTGGAGTATGCAGCACCAGTCTGGAACCCACACCTGGTCAAGCACGTCAAGAAGTTAGAGAAAGTACAAAGGTTTGCAACAAGGCTAGTCCCAGAGCTCAAGGGAATGTCGTACGAGGAAAGGTTAAGGGAAATCGGACTGACGACATTGGAGGACAGAAGGGTCAGGGGAGACATGATAACGACATACAAGATACTGCGGGGAATAGACAAGGTGGACAGAGATAGGATGTTCCAGAGAGGGGAAACAGAGACAAGGGGTCACAACTGGAAGCTGAAGACTCAGACGAGTCACAGGGACGTTAGGAAGTATTTCTTCAGTCATAGAGTTGTCAGCAAGTGGAATAGCCTAGCAAGTGATGTAGTGGAGGCAGGAACCATACATAGTTTTAAGAAGAGGTATGACAAAGCTCAGGAAGCAGAGAGAGAGAGGATCCAGTAGCGATCAGTGAAGAGGCGGGGCCAGGAGCTGAGTCTCGACCCCTGCAACCACAATTAGGTGAGTACAATTAGGTGAGTACACACAGGTACAGTACCTATCGGGAGTGCCACTGAAAACTGGTGTCTAACACAGTAAATTTATTCAAAGTCCTCTCCTGTGGGAGTAATGTTTAACAAAATAAGCGTCCAGACACAATAAGGAGTAGCAATGTAGTGCTAATTGACAATTCAAGTTTAAGGAAGGTAAGGATGAATTAAGAAATGAAAAGAGTAACATCAGTGAACATGACTGCATTGAGAGAATCCCCGGCTGGCACACACCTTTGATGCCTTTACAGAATAGACAGAATACGTTGCCAGAACAGAGAAAAAAAGGTCAAACCTTGTAATGGCAGAAATGAATAATAAATTCTTGATTTTAAAATTTACAGATAGAAGTAAAACATGACACCCATGATACTAACAATGAAAATATAAATGAAATACTGAATGACCAATCCACAAACGGAATCGTAGACAACATCTCTAATTAAACTAGTCGCTGCATCCTCTTTCCTTTCAACTACCCAGCCATGATCACCAAAGTCGTATGTAACAATGAACGAAAAGAGAATGAAGGCTGAAACAATTGGATGAATTCAAGTGAAAGTAAAGAGAAACGCGACCAATGTGATACAGTGATATGCACAAATGAAACAATTTGACACTCTTGACTATTGAAATATACTACAGAGTATTATACTGTCTTGGGGTTGTTGTGTCGTTGGCTTTATGGACGAGACGTGACAATTACTACTACGCAAATATGGAATATAAATTAGATAATAATGGCGAAGCAGAGGATGTCTTCATTTTCGGTGAACATGATGGGTCAGCTGTTCGCAAAGCTAGATAAATTCGGTTCTAATAGGGCCACCCATGACTGGTCCTTGGTCCTTGGTTCAAGCACCAGCACGGTTCTGAATAAAGATACTCAAATGCTGCACGAGTCTCTCATTTATTAACTTGTCAGTTTTCTAAACCGTTTATTCACATGGTTCTGGGTTTGACCATCTTTTGCCTGCAGACAGTAGTCGAAAGTGGAGTATTACCAGAGCAAGCAATTGAAAAAAATTATTTGCTCCTAGGTTTCCAAATTTAGAACATTTATGGAAGTTACGTACATTACAACTAGATTACCTGAAAAAAAAATCAGTTGTTGATGGAATAAACGAGAGACATGACAGTGTATCTGAGTGAGAATATGTGGAAGTGATGTTATAAAAAAATGATCAGATTTCTTATTATAATTATGAACTCGGAAACCCACATTCCGTACCACAACGAAATTATGAACTCGGAAACCCACATTCCGTACCACAACGAAATTATGAACTCGGAAACCCACATTCCGTACCACAACGAAATTATGAACTCGGAAACCCACATTCCGTACCACAACGAAATTATGAACTCGGAAACCCACATTCCGTACCACGACGAAACACACTTAACACGTGAGGTAATTGCCATAAACCAGATGCTCCAATCTATTAATTATGCCAGGCATTCTGGGCAAATTTCAACGAACGTCGTTACATTCATCAGCGGTAAACATGTCAACCTAGGATTATCATGTCATGCAACCACACAACTATCCTTCCCCGTGTGAATATCCCTCGAATCCCTGCCTCTCTCACAGTAAGTATACACCACACAGAAAAATAATAACTTAGTCTCTGTAGATTGACAAATGTAAAGACATATTCAGGAAAATGCCTTCAAGAGAGACGCGGCAAATTAGAGGGCAAGTGGTCAGCAGAAAGTGTGGAGAAATTTTCTCCAGGAGGGGGGTATCAGCCCCCTTCAGCCCTTTCAGCCCTGAGGGGCCAAGCCTCTCAGCCCTGAGGGGCCACTCAGAAGGGGCGAGCATCTTGTTTACTGCTAGAGTGAGTAATTGATCACAGATGTCGTATGCGTGGTCAAATGACCTCTGCTCCTTGCAGCGGTGTTGCAAAGTGTATTTTTATAAGAGACAGTACATCTCTTACTTAGCAGGACAATTAAGGAAAATCCTGTTCCCACTTTATTACCATAGTAAAAATAGTGTACATTGTTGTCTCTGCTTAAGACAGCAAGAAACAAACATTCTGCTTTGCTTCATCGAGGAGGTGACAAGGATGCAAGGTACTAGGTCAGCGTTTTTTTTGTGTATTAGGGCAGTGACGGCATGGAGCACTGTGGCGTCGGCCAGACTAACTTTGACTCTACTACGAGACACTGACGCCAGGATAACCAGCAAAGGACACTGATCTGTGCGTTAGTGTGAATAAAGTGTCTCACAAAACACAATAAACTCTTAAGAGAAGTGTGATCAGCTTCTCTTGTGATACATTGTGAACAATAAAGACGAATCTTGTGGAACATAGTGTACCAGTGTGCGTTTCCTAGACAATGGAAGACGTGGACATCCAAGGACACTTCAGCTTCTATCAAGTCACCGATATCTGTCGAAGGTGTTGAGAACACCATAGCTCACGTTACAAAGAGCAAGGTATGTTACGAATTTCTTGTAGATCGGGGGATTGCGCAATTCTTGAGTCACAAGGAGTTTGTAATCAACCTATAATCGGCAGTAAGGTGTGGACTTTTGAGTCCAAACAAGTAAGTATTTCGTCGGCCATCATCGAATGAAATATGCTGACATAACACCCCCTAGGGGTAATTTATACTTACAAATTGTATCTCTTGACAGCCCACTGTTGTGATGGTTTCGACAGCTTCTAGACCTCGTCTGCAGGGGCGGCTGTGTAGACGATTTGCTGTCATTTATCAGCTAAGTGTTCATTATATGTTATAATAAACACGGCAGGTAAGGCCAAAAATCTCAACAGAGCTTTGGTCGTGCTCGAACCGGATAAAGACCACACTGTGGTCCAAATATGTTGTACTACAGTGTACAAATAACCTATGAGCCAAGGTCCTTCGAAAAAAGCTGTAAAACTAGTGTTTTACAATATAAATCAGTATAAACGAGTCCCTCCAGACTCAATCACAGAGAATGGGCAGCCAAAAGAAAACGGGCGCTCACCCAGCATTCACCCAAAAGAAAACGGGCGCTCACCCAGCGGACACCCAAAGAAAACGGGAGCTGGGTGACTCACCCACACCCTGCAACCACTGCTCCAATCTCGAGAAAATGCTGATTAATACAACAACTACCCAAATGATGTTGTTTGTCTGAGTGTATATATACACAGTGTTTATAATGTTTATAGACAGAAATTAAGAGACAAGATTGTGTTAAAGTTTGTTTCTTATAGATTTACCTGTTGTATTAAAGGAACTTATATATAAAGTGTAAGCTTTCAAATATATATTAACAGTGAAATTTATATATGTGTAAGTAATATTCACGTGTGATTACAGTTATACAGTGACATTTATAGTGTATAGTGAATGAAGTGTATAACATTGTTATTTACGATTAATCATCATGGTCAGGCTGACACAGCACACAAGCCATAAACACCAGACACATGTACCCTGTACCCTTCATGGTCATTAACCCTGAGGTTAAGCTTAGTAGGTCAGTAGTGTCTCACTCGATTATTGCTGACTTAAGCATAACAAAAACTCAGCTGTTTATAGCAGTACAGTGTTTTTTAAACACTCTAAGTGTGGTGCTAGAATTTTCAGTATACCATTAAAATGGCTTGTTTGAAAACTCAGTTTCAGTCTTTACAGACTAAGATTACACAATTAGAAAATCTAATTTCAGTCTGTCTAGGATTAACTCAAGATACAAACATAGATTTTGATGATCTTGAGGTCAAGTTTGGATTATTTACACAGCGTCTGGAAATAATTAATTCAGACTATACACATTATGAAAATAAATTTCTTGAATCAGATCCATCTGAGGATGAAATTAAAAATGTTTTGGATACTTTTAGTGATCAACAATTAAGGTGGACAGGAGTACAGGCTATCTGCCGCAAAACTCTGTCACAGAGACCTACTACTACTAGTGGGCAACCACCTGTTACACCTGTAACAACAAGTGTCCCATTACCAAGCTTACCTACATTGTCATTACCTATTTTCCAAGGTCATAATTATGAAGAATTCATTAGTGGTTTTCAATCCATAGTAAATTCACGAACTGACATAGATGAGATTGCTAAGTTCAATTACCTTAAATGTCTTGTGAAGGGAGAACCCTATGAACTGATTAAGTCATTTCCGGTGGTTAAAGGTAATTATCAAATAGCTTTACGTGTCTTAGCAGACAATTACTTCGATGCTGACAAGGCTAGAGTTAGACATGCAGTCTTAATATCAAGCTTGAAGCCACCCAAACATTGTTTTTCAGACTTACAGGCATTTAGAATTACATTAGACAATAGTCTCAGATCTCTAGATGCTAAATATGACCTAAGACAATGTGATTGGTTTATCAGTGGTATTGTACAAGATAAGTTGTCACCACAAACTATTGAACGATTAAATATTATGTTCAATAAACGCTATTTCACTTGTGATGAAATTAGCAATGGTTTACAAACAATAGTTTCATGCATGCAAGCAACGAGACAAGATGAAAAATCCACAAATCCAGTGGATAATAAACCTTCAACTCAGTATAAAAAGAGTATACCTACTCCCATTAAACCACATAATGGGAAATCCCATATAGGCATTTATCAAGCTGTGAATACAATAGACAGTAAACAGACTGTCATACATAAACGTACTCCAAAATGTGTACTTTGTGATGGAACACATTGGACACAGTATTGTATTCAATACACATCAATGGAGGCACGTAAACAACGTGTTCATCAGCTGAAAAGATGCATCAAGTGTTTAGGTGAACACAAGGGAGGAAAATGCTCACTGAAGAAGTGTTTTAAATGCAAGGGTATGCATCATACAGCATTATGCCCAAATACTTTTGCTGAACAGCAGCAGACTTCCACAGAATCAGGAAGTCAACAAGCAACAGCATTAAATGTGAGAGATAAGTTTAAAGCAACTGCTCTCCCGATAGCTCGAGTTGAGTTATCTAATAAATTACACAAAACCAATGTGCTAACACTATTTGATCAAGGCTCACAAAGGTCCTTCATAAGAAGATCAGTGTTGCAGAAACTGAATAAACAACCCTATGCCAAAATACAGTTAGATATAGCTGGTTTTTTCCATAATTCTGGTAAACAGACATATGACCTAGCCAAAATCACTGTTGGTCTAGGAAACAGGAAAAAGACAGTAGAAGCTGTGGTAGTAGATGATTTGCCTAAGTCTGTGCAGATCCAGGGATTAAAAGAAACAGTTGCAGCACTGAAAGCAGCTAAGGTCAAGTTAGCCTGTCCTGACATACAGACGGACACAATTAGTCCAATTGATTTAATCATTGGAAGTGATTATTATCACTGTTTTGTGCAAAATATAGTAAGTAAACATGATGTTCACTTGCTGAAAACAGCAGGAGGCCACATGATATGTGGTCCCATTCCCTCTCAAAGTGGGAAAGAAGCTGATATTGATTCAGTGGAAAATGTACTAGTTACGAGAATAACCGCTGATCATGTACCACAGCAAAAATTATCATTACTGGAAGAAATGAATGAACCAGTTGATAAGTTGTGGGATTTAGATGCGATAGGTATTGATGTAAATAAACCAAGCCCACAAGAGTCTCAGACTTATAACCAATATTTGGACACTGTCAAATATAAAGATGGACAGTATTGGGTTAGGTTACCATGGAAATTAAATCCACCACATCTACCTAGCAATTATCGCATGGCTTTCGGACAGATGAAAGCACAAATACATGAGCTCAGGAAGAATCCAGAGTTACTGACTGTCTATGATAATATCATACAAGAACAGTTGGACAATAAATTCATTGAGGAAATAGTCGAAGATAAGTTGAAGACAAACGCTCATTATCTCCCGCACCATGGAGTCAGAAAAGATTCTGAAACCACTCCACTAAGTGTTGTATATAATTGCAGCGCACGTGCAAATAAAGATGTAGCAAGTCTTAATGACTGTCTGATGACCGGACCCTCACTAACTGAGAAGCTTGGAGACGTGCTTATGAAATTTCGCACAAACCCATATGCCTACACGGCTGATATTTCCAAGGCTTTCTTAAGAGTAGGACTACAAGAAATAGATAGAGATTATACTCGATTCTTGTGGCCTGAAAATCCACATGATCCTCAAAGTCCTGTGAAAACTTATCGTTTCAAATCAGTATTATTTGGTGCAACATCCTCTCCATTCTTATTAGAAGCTACTCTAAATACACATTTGAAGAAATCTGAAAGTCCCTTCAAAGAAGTCTTAAAGAAAAGTTTCTATGTGGACAATCTTCAAGGTACTGTGAATAAAGAGGAGGATTTGAAATCCTTATACAGAGAAGCTAACAAGGAGATGAAAGAAGCAAATATGCCTCTAAGGATGTGGAATACAAATTCAAAGCAATTAAGGGAACTTATCAAAGAAGATTTCCCTGAAACTGAAATTCCTGATTGCAACAATATGCTGGGACTTAATTGGAACACACAGGAAGATACTTTGAGTCTCAAAAGGATAAACAATAAATCATGCAGTACACTCACTAAACGTAGTTTACTGTCAGAGGTATCACAATGTTTTGATCCTCTAGGACTCGTCTCACCAATTACCATAAATGGTAAAATGCTTATGCAAGATGCATGGAAAATCAAAATTGGATGGGATGAGAACTTGCCTCTAGAAATGAGTCAAGCATGGGATGAAATATCCAGGGAGTTTAAACAACTTCATCAAATTAAATTTCCCAGACAAATAGGTCAAGAGGGAAACAATTACACATTACTTGTGTTCTGTGATGCGTCAACCAGAGGTTATGGCGCTGTAGCTTACATGAGTAATGCTGAAGGAAGTACACTAATTACTTCAAAGGGCAGGGTAGCACCCTTGAAGGTCAGAACAGTACCACAATTGGAACTGACAGCACTCTATGTAGGTACAAAATTAGCTGTCTATCTCAACAAAGTACTTGATCATCTCACTATTGAGAAAACCGTGATCTGGAGTGATAATGAGGCAGTTCTCCAGTGGTTAAGAAATAATAAGAGAAAGTTGGTCTATGTACAGAACAGAGTAGCAGAAATAAAAGAGATGCAGAGAGATTATCTCTTTCTCCACGTCTCTACCCAAGAGAATCCAGCTGACATGTTGTCACGTGGTGTCCCACTCAAGAAATTTGTGGATAATAAATTATGGCTCCACGGACCGAACTGGCTCTCTAATGAAAATAACTGGCCTCAGCAAAAAGCTCACATTATGCCAGAAGAAACAGTCTGCTTGAACACAGCAGAAATAAGTTGTGTAAATACTGCAGACACAACAGAAATAGTCATTGATGGATCTAATTACTCATCTTTGGGTAAACTCTTAAGAGTTACAGCTCTTGTCTTTAAATTCATTAAAGGAATAAAACCTGATTATGAATGTCTTGAACCCATTAAATACTGGGTGAAACTAATACAGAAAGATGTTTTCTCTACAGAATATAAATTTCTAGAAACACAAGATAAATCCCCAAAGAAACCTGTCATGATTAATTCTTTAGGACTTTATCTCGACTCAGAAAAGATTATAAGATGTCGAGGAAGAATTCATAATTCTTCACTACCTAAAGAAGCCATACATCCAATATTGATCCCCAAGAATCATTGGCTGACAAAACTGATTGTGCAGAACGCCCACAGTAACGTGTTACATGGTGGGGTAGCTGACACACTTTGTCATATACGACAATCCTACTGGATACCTCAAGGTCGACAAAGTGTGAAAAAACAAATAAAGGACTGTATTACTTGTCGTCACTACGATATGCGAGTATGTCAGTATCCAGGTCCACCTCCATATCCCTCTGAAAGAGTTTGTCATATCACTCCATTTGAGGTGACAGGTGTAGATTATACTGGATCAATAATTTTAACCAACACTGTTGACAAAGTTCCCATCAAGATGTACATCTGTTTGTTCACTTGTGCTACAACTAGAGCAGTACATCTAGAAGTAGCCACTGACATGTCTGCTGAAACTTTTATCAAATTATTCAGAAGGTTTGCAGCCAGAAGGGCATGTCCCAGACTGATGATTTCAGATAATGCAACGAACTTTGTTGCTGGTGCTGCTTATATAAGCAAGATCTTTGATCAACCAGAAGTACAACAGATGCTGAATCAACGCAGATGTCGTTGGAGATACATTCCTCCTAAATCTCCATGGCACGGCGGATTTTATGAAAGAATGATCGGCATTGTAAAGCGTTGTTTAAGGAAGACTCTTCATCGTCAGAGAATAGACTTAGAAGAATTCCGTACAGTTGTGACTGAAATAGAAAATAGAGTCAACAACAGACCTCTAACTTATGTTACCGATGATCTGGACAATTTAGAAGTGTTAAGTCCATCTCATTTACTCCATGGCAGAAGGCTCGAACCTGTTCCTCCCATGAATGATAAAGAAATCATAGAGGATCCTACTTATTTCGAACCTGAGCAACTCAGACGTAAATTCAAACACCTTAATAAAGTGATTGAACGTTGGGAGAAAATTTGGCGAGAAGACTATCTCACCTCATTGAGAGAACACTTCTATGGAGCTGGTGTTCCTGAAAATCATAAGTCCTTAAGACCTGGTGACATAGTAATTATCGACAATGATGGTCCGAGGTCTCAATGGCCACTTGGAAAAATTGTGACCATATATCCTGATGCAAATGGAATCATCAGGACAGTTGATGTTTTGAGCAAAGGTGTAGTGAATAAGCGGACAATAAATAAACTAGTGCCGTTAGAATTACAGTGTTGAAAACAAAATTAGTGATTCTCCAGAAACCACACAGACTAAAGCTGTTCAGAAAAGACAAGCAGCAGTGGTGGCGAGTGAGAAAATCAAATTAATGTTAAGTGATGAATAGTTCACCTGCAGCGAACCTCCGCCGCCCCCCAGTGTGGAGAAATTTTCTCCAGGAGGGGGGTTTCAGCCCCCTTCAGCCCTTTCAGCCCTGAGGGGCCAAGCCTCTCAGCCCTGAGGGGCCACTCAGAAGGGGCGAGCGTCTTGTTTACTGCTAGAGTGAGTAATTGATCACAGATGTCGTATGCGTGGTCAAATGACCTCTGCTCCTTGCAGCGGTGTTGCAAAGTGTATTTTTATAAGAGACAGTACATCTCTTACTTAGCAGGACAATTAAGGAAAATCCTGTTCCCACTTTATTACCATAGTAAAAATAGTGTACATTGTTGTCTCTGCTTAAGACAGCAAGAAACAAACATTCTGCTTTGCTTCATCGAGGAGGTGACAAGGATGCAAGGTACTAGGTCAGCGTTTTTTTTGTGTATTAGGGCAGTGACGGCATGGAGCACTGTGGCATCGGCCAGACTAACTTTGACTCTACTACGAGACACTGACGCCAGGATAACCAGCAAAGGACACTGATCTGTGCGTTAGTGTGAATAAAGTGTCTCACAAAACACAATAAACTCTTAAGAGAAGTGTGATCAGCTTCTCTTGTGATACATTGTGAACAATAAAGACGAATCTTGTGGAACATAGTGTACCAGTGTGCGTTTCCTAGACAATGGAAGACGTGGACATCCAAGGACACTTCAGCTTCTATCAAGTCACCGATATCTGTCGAAGGTGTTGAGAACACCATAGCTCACGTTACAAAGAGCAAGGTATGTTACGAATTTCTTGTAGATCGGGGGATTGCGCAATTCTTGAGTCACAAGGAGTTTGTAATCAACCTATAATCGGCAGTAAGGTGTGGACTTTTGAGTCCAAACAAGTAAGTATTTCGTCGGCCATCATCGAATGAAATATGCTGACATAACACCCCCTAGGGGTAATTTATACTTACAAATTGTATCTCTTGACAGCCCACTGTTGTGATGGTTTCGACAGCTTCTAGACCTCGTCTGCAGGGGCGGCTGTGTAGACGATTTGCTGTCATTTATCAGCTAAGTGTTCATTATATGTTATAATAAACACGGCAGGTAAGGCCAAAAATCTCAACAGAAAGGATTGCAATTTGAGTTTACTAAAGTAAACGGTTGTTGGGGTAAATGTTACATTTAGGACACTCAAGAGCCTTTTACATCCTCGTCTCCCAGTTATGTTTTCTATTGGGTGTTTCTGTCGAATTTTCCTGTCCGTGTTACATTTTCATACAAAGCCTTCTGACCTTCCCTCTTTTGATGTATACGTCCCATTGTTGAGTTTAATACTAATGAACTACGCTTTCTAGACAGAATAAATTCCACGTATTACAGATTTTATAGTTAATTTCCTGATATCTTATTTACCAAAATTAGACCAACTGCCATCTCGTGAATATGTTATCAAGCCGTGTTGAGCAAAATTACTTTCAGGTCCTCCTTTTATTTTAATTAAACTGTTATGATGATGAACGTTTTATAATCCCCTTTCCAGCCTTCTGATGGACACTGAATTTTAAACTGACGAATCCTACAGACTAAATTATGATGTGATGGCCTATTTCACCGAGTCACAACGGGTTATAAACAATACTAAACTCTTTTCAGCTAACACCACTACATCTTTATCTTACACCTAAACTTTCAGTCACCCTCATTGCTCATCTAGAATCCATTCTTAGGGCTCTTTCTCTTGTTCCCTTGCTTCACCTACTCTCACTTACTCAGACCGGGAGCCTATACAGCGCTGATTAATAGTACTTACATGACACGATCAAGCATCCGGACCTGGGACAATAATTGCCATTAAATCCGCCACCAGTACCATCTCACCCAACGAGTGACATAAATTATAAAAATTCTCGCACCATCGTCCAGCCCCCAACATAAACCTCTCTCATCTGTTATAACCAATACTCGAATATCGAGAATTCCCGCTGTTCATTTTTTTTTGTGACTCTCAGAAAGAAAATTTAGATGAAAAGAGCGTGTGAGGTGATAAGTGGGTGATGAGATTTATTGTTGAGAAAATGTCAAGTTAAGGAAATGGGTAAACAAAGAAATTAAACTAACGCATCGTATAGTGATGAAATCTTAAGAATATTTCAAGATAACACATTATTATAAGAAGAAAAAATAGAGGTATGAACTCCGAGAACATCTCAAAATAGTACTCATACATATGGGTAGGATATCTACAAAAACTAGTTCGTATATATGGCTCTCGGGTTAAAGGCAAAAAATTATGAAAAGCATTAGGAACATAATATGGGAACGATACAGTCGATAGATGAGACAAGAAAATCATATAAAAATTTACATACGATATGAAAATGGGGATAAATTGAAATGATACATATAAAAACAGTTATTTTCACATAGAGCTGAACGACTTGAATGAAGTCAACGAGACGGTAGTCTGTAGACACTAAAAATGTGAGTAGATTGTTTGTTAAATGAAAGGAACTGATGTTACACTGAGAAAATAATGCTTCATATGCAAATATTAAAAATAGACGTACAAAATAACTAGCGACAAAGTAAGAGGGGGGAGGGAGGGAGAGAGAGAGAGAGAGAGAGAGAGAGAGAGAGAGAGGAGGGTGAGGGAAGGGAGGGAGAGGAATGTGGGTGGCGTTACTTTTATGTACAAGGCCAATATAGTCGAAGGACAGCGATAAGCTAATTTCTACACCACAAGACTGGCAGCAAGCAGCAACTACACTTTAACTATAAACTCCAGAACATCACTTCATCTGAGATCCTTATTCCCAGGATGACTCGAGTCTGGAACATGTTCGTACAGCATAATGGTATCCACGAATCAAAGAAATGAAGTCAGTTGATCAAATAAAATTGCTGGCCCACAGTTGTGGCTCCAACTTCATTCTGTTCCCTACTTGTCTCATAACAATAAAATTAAGCTTCTAAATGAGCTGATGTAGATAACAGCTTTTAGCTTGTCAATAAAGCTAGGAATCCTTAACGTAACCTTGTCAAACCCTGTGTAAAAAAAGAGAGTGGAAGGGGGGAGAGGGAGAGAGTGCGGGGGGGAGGGAGAGAAAGGAGCCCAGGGAAGTGGCTAAGGTATAGAGACAGCGCCTGCAACAATCCCTGGGAGAATTGACCAAAGGTGAAAGGAAGATAAATTACTCTATTGTGCTGGGTGAAAAGAGTGGGAAAGAATACTGAGACATGACGTGCAAACATACGGTTGTGGTACATGATGGCGGGACGTCGTAGTTGTTGTCATTGTTGGTGGTGAGGTCAACATATTACAAACCTGGGATCTGGAGCTCCAACCTTGGTTGTGTGTTTGGCTTGTATGCATTAATATGTACTCACCTAACTGTGGTTGCAGTGGTCGATTCATAGTTCCTGGTCCCGCTAGGAGTGCATGTGTATACATCCATACACAATGGTGCCTACCTATTGCCATTTGGAGGATCGAGTGTCATCTCGAGACCCTTTATCCATCCTGGCTGTAGGAGTGACGTTCCTATCAAGCCTCTTAAAAGTCATAGCGTACAGTGCCAGAGGAGCTCCGACAATGGTGGTGGTATACAGTAACTTGAGGAACGCTGAGAGTCGCCCAGTATGCGGAAACCAATAACAGGCCAGTTAACTCTTGTTGAAGAGTGATATAATCAATAACAGAAGAGCTAACTGCTATTGAAGAGTGAAATAACCAACAACAGAAGAGCTAATGGCTGTTGAAGAGTAAAGTAACCAACAACAGTAAAGTAACTCAACTGCTGTTGAGTGAAGTGACCAATAACAGATGAGCTAACTGCTGTTGAAGACTGAAGTAACCAGTCATGTCGCATCATTTCCTCAAAAAACTTGGGTCCACACAAAATCGATACAAACACTTCTGTCTTGCACACCCTGCTGTGAACACCTTGTGGTGAATACTCTGATGTACACACCATATCGTGAACAAACGATAACACAAATAAACACAGGCCCAATTGAAGCAGATACATACAGTTAATTTCCAAGGGAGGCGGACATTTATTACGATTCAACAAAAACAGTAACAAGAGCGTCAATTAAGTTAAATCATGTTTATAAAATTGCTCACAAGCAGAGTCCAGAATATCTTGCAACCAAGTGTGTCAAGGCTGGGAACCAAAACAACTACAGTACTTGGGAACACAAATTTGTACTACCCACAGTAGGTAGTCAGGTTATAAACACCTTATATTGCACAGCAATAAAGGAGTGGAAAGGACTACCTTCACTTATCATAGTACGGGTCAGTTCAGGAAGAGGGTTAAAAGGTACTTAATGAAGCTAAGGATAGGGGAGGGGGAGAATTATTTCTTTTATAGCTAATGTACATGTACCTATTACTGTAACATTTATGTATCTATTACTGTGATCCGATCCTTTCTTTAATGTTAATGTAAATAAATCATTTTGCCTTTTTCCTAGTATACTTCCTTGTAACTTCTTTTCACATAGTTGAGACGCTTAGCATTTTTTTTTAATGGTTAAGATTTAAATAAGATATTACAGGACCCCAATGGAAATAAGTCACTGACTCTTTTTGGGTTATTCCAGGTAATCTACACATATGCTGCTATGTTTGACTACTTATGTAGCTGCATTTATGTGTACTTGTAATTGAGACAACTAACGCAGTTTAGAACAAAACAAAATGTAAAATCTGGGTTAATAGTTTTCAATATGAGTAAAAATTTGTACTCATAACTAATGCACAATGAACTAGGTTAACAGTAGGTTCCTAATTACTACTGTGAAGACTGATCAGATTACAACGAATATTAAAAACTGGATTAATACCTATTAATAACAATAAATGTAATGAACGTTTAAAATAAGGATGGTGGACAAAACTGAAAATTTGTCTGGAGGGATGGAGAGCAAGAAATATCTCTTGAAGTAAGGAAATGATGGTATGGAGAGAGAGAGAGAGAGAGAGAGAGAGCGAGAGAGAGAGCGAGAGAGAGAGCGAGAGAGAGCGAGAGAGAGCGAGAGAGAGAGCGAGAGAGAGCGAGAGCGAGAGAGAGCGAGAGAGAGCGAGAGAGAGCGAGAGAGAGCGAGAGAGAGAGAGAGAGAGAGAGAGAGAGAGAGAGCGGTGGGAAGGACAGGAAAAGATTATCATTCTTCCTCACGGTTTCAGCTCCTGAGAAGCTTTCAAGAGTACATATCACTACTTAATCTCTTGTTCTCAAGATCACATTATAGAAATTTATGAGCATTCTACGGGAAAGAAACTTGGCTCAAAATAATCAAGATATTTTCACCATGGCCTGAGTTTATTCAATCATTCATCGTACACTTGCTGTTCTGTTTTCTAAAAGCCATAGTTAAAGTAGAACCTAAACCAGAGACCAAGTGAAACATACTTAACTAGGTTTAGAAAGACGAGGCAAGTCACCTCATGATTTAAGGGACACATAATTTCCCCCGTCTTCTAATAACATGTTCATTTTCCTACTATAATCTACACTGTCCATAATTACTATCATATTTGCTTTGTCTGTTTTGTAAGCTAAAGTCCAGGATCTTTCCTTAATTCATGGTATAACTTAACAAATCTTTGAGGACAAATGTGTTGTAGCGGTGTGAGCTAAGCTCAGGCAACACAAATATCCTCAAGGATGAACATATTATTAGAAGACGGGGGAACTTATGTGCCCCTTAAATTGAAAAATTTGCTTCTAGTTACCAGTCTAGGGATTTGGTAATCCTAGAAGTGAAAAATGCACCTACGTTTGAATATGGACTTTTTACAATCATATTTACAAACTGAATGAGAAGTATTTTTTACACGTAATATAAAAAATTGATAAACACTCTCATCAGACTCAAGTATCAACTTGCTCAATTTGCTTCCAAACGACCCAACGTCGACATTGTACTTGTGTGTGGAAACCAACAGGTCATAAAATGTCAACAAAATACATAGTAGTTATTAACAATGCATAGACATAATCCATGCAATCTGTGTAGGAGCGAGTCCACACAGCTGGGTAAGTGCTAAGTTCACTCATGTAGACACACTGGTCACCAGTAGGGAGAAAATGTTCCAATGAAAAACTATGTCTACAAATATGGACAGAGACTGTACGCAGAATACAACACAGAAGTTCAAAGTTCCAAAAATGACAATAAAAAAAAGGTAACTGCCAGTGATGTAGGGATAATGGATACGAGATGTAGCTTGTTCACACCACCATGTCGGCAGTAGTTGCTAAACTGCGTATCACCCTGAGCAAGTGAGGGGAAGTGAATGGTGTAGCTGGCAGCCGTAGTCACTCCCATTACTTGTTCGCAAGTTGCTAGCGTAGCAGGCAACATGAAACACCTGCATCACTCCCTCCATATCACAGAAAATATACGAAAAAAAAACACATGAATGAGACACCAGTGAAACATTTTTCCTATCTATTTCTCAAACGCTTTGCCTGCACTTCAAGCTTCTTTATTCAAAAACCGGAGAATATAACGCTGGAAGTACAAAAGGAGAAGAAAATTTGAGGTGATCAATCTCTCTGCACTGATAGGCGATCAGTCCCTTACAGGACTGTTGTAAGTCCCTTAAAAAATGAGAGAGCAGGTGATCAGTCCCTCAGCCTCGATAGATCAATCCATTAAGTGTGGCAGATTTAAAAGGAAGTAGGAATAGTGAATAGGTATAACAGATAATATCACACAACTTACTCCGCTATTATGGTTTTATTGTAAAAAAATACAACAGGGTCGTAGATGTGAAACTTCACCTCTCCAGAAAACTAAAGTGTAAATTAGATATTTATGACAAATAACATATAGTACAGAAATGAAGTGGAATTGAAACATTGGCTCTTTGGGTAGTAATGGTCATGATGAATTAGAAATTTGTACAACACTTGGTTATATTCATTAACACTTTTCCCCAACCAGTGGCTTCCTCAGTCCAATAAGCTCCTTCGTTCGTATGCTGTGCTCTTATGAAAATCGATGGACTGATCACATCGACTCCATGCTGAAGGACTCGTTACCTCAAACTACTCCTGATATTCAACCATTCTCTGAATTCGACTGAGGAAGCCGCTGCTGGAGAAACGTTTCCAGAATAGAGATTCCCAACTTTTGCACAAGTATCCAGTTCATCATCCTGTCGGTTCTCCGAATCATTTATCTGCAGCAGTGGTCATGCACGACCATCATGCATCATCATGCACCGTTCTACAAGTTCACTTCTGTACATCACCCTCGGTGGACTGATCATGTCAGTACTTAAGCTGCTGCTTCCAATGTTGCATTCTGGTGCACTCAGCTAAGAAAGCCATTTGTAAGACAAGGTTTTGTTCGCATTTTTAGCCCTGGAGGGTTAGCCACCCATGATAACTCAAGAAAGTCAGTCTTTCATTATGTCCCCCAGGATGCAACGACCACCAGTCAGCTAACACCCAGGTACCTACTTGCTTGCTAAGGGAACGGGACAAAAGGTGTAAGGAAATACACCCAATGTTTCCATCCTTGCCGGGAATCGAACCACGAGCACAGACTGTGAAGCGAGAGCGAGAGCCCGAGAATATTTCTCGGGCTTAGATAATGCCAAAAGAAAAGCAAAAAAAAAAATTATCGGATGACTTCAACAGTGTAAACACACACTAAAATAAATTAAAATTAAGAATACCAGAAAATGCGTAAACACAGAAGCGCAATAAACATTGGTCAATGGTCAATCTTTACCTTCTTTTGTCTATGAGAAATAAATAATATTGTAACAGAATATTGGGGGAAATAAATATTAGGGGACAAGAACCGTGCATGTTGAGCACAACATCAGCTCTCACAAATTTGGTGAAGGACAGGCTGAGCTTCCTCTGTGAATAATACATCAGAGATCTTGCTGGCTAGCTCTTGCCTACTACCCCAATATTATTCCAGCCTACCTTTGATAAATTTTCCACTATATATATATATATATATATATATATATATATATATATATATATATATATATATATATATATATATATATATATATATATATATATATATAAGGTTGGTAGACAGCAACCACCCAGGGAGGTACTACCGTCCTGCCAAGTGAGTGTAAAACAAAAGCCTGTAATTGTTTTACATGATGGTAGGATTGCTGGTATCCATTTTTCTGTCTCAGACATGCAAGGTTTCACGTACCTCTTGCTACTTCTACTTACACTTAGGTTACACAACACATACATGTACAAGCATATATGGTTTAGAAAGACACGTAAGCAAACACTGACATTTATTAGAAAACGTTTCGGTCCTGGGACCTTGATCACTTCTAAGTGATCAAGGTCCCAGGACCGAAACGTGTTCTAATAAATATGTCATAGTGTTTGCTTACGTATCTTTCTAAATCAACTTGTCGGTATTTATTACCAAGGTTTATACCACAAGCATATATATACATTCCCTTCTGGGTTTTCTTCTATTTTCTTTCTAGTTCTTGTTCTTGTCTATTTCCTCTTATCTCCATGTGGAAGCGCAACAGAATTCTTCCTCCGTAAGTCATGCGTGTTGTAAGAGGCGACTAAAATGCCGGGAGCAAGGGGCTAGTAACCCCTTCTCCTGTATATATTGCTAAATTTAAACGACGAAAATTTCGGTTTTCCTTATGGGATTCGGCTGGTGCGGTGAAAGATATATATATATATATATATATATATATATATATGCCGTGCCGAATAGGCAGAATTTGCGATCTTGGCTTAAATAGCAACGCTCATCTTGCCATATAGGACAAGAGAGAATTTGTGTATGCAATAATTTCGCCAAAATCATCCTGAACCAAACAAAAAAAATATATTTCACTGTGTTTGTTTAGCATTAAATTACTGTAAACAAATCCAAAATATATTTAGTTGGGTTAGGCTAAAATAAATTGCTCTTGTTATAATAAGGTTAGGTAAGTTTTCTAAGATTCTTTTGGTGCAAAATTAAAATTTTTTACATTAACGTTAATGAAAAAATATATCTTTAAATGTATAAGAGAAAATTTCAGAGAGGATTTAATTTTAAATGAGTTCTTACTAATTGACCAGTTTTACATATTCGGCACGACATAATAATATATATATATATATATATATATATATATATATATATATATATATATAAATACATGTCGTGCCGAATAGGTAAAAGGGGTCAATCAGCAAGAACTCATTAAAAATTAAGTCCTTTTGAAAATATTCTCTTATACGTTTAATAATATATTTTTTCATTTATGTTAATGTAAAAAATTAATAACTAGGTGCCAAAAGGACCTTAGGAAACTTACCTAACATTATTATTACAAGTGCAATTCAATTTAGCCTTATCCAACTAAATATATTTTAGATAAGTTTACAATCATTTAATAATAAACAAGCGTGTTCCCATTGCCGAAATGGGAACTGTTTGGAGGAAGTCCCCCAGAGTGATGTGCACTCACAGCTTGGAGACGGGTAGTCTCCCTGTCTGATGTTACAGCCCTAAGCATGTTGGAAAGCACCTATTCAGCGATGGGGCCATCCCAACTTGATTGTTTGTATGCCAGTGCTGCACTAGGTTTAGGTGCTGGAGCAGCAAGTGTTTCCCATTAAGTGATGGCACTGGCGTAGCTAGAGTCCTGTGTTCCTGCTGAGTCACTGAGGTTGTCTGGAAGAATTTGTTTTAGTAACTCGTTTGATGCTATGGAAGAGGACAGGAAAACTGGTAGGGCAATCTGGAAGGATTTGCGTACTCCCAGCCCCCATGCCTGACTGGAAGTGAGACTTGCAACTGCCGTCCATCTTCGAGGGAAAGATTCAATAGACTCTCTTAAGGAATCATATTCCTCGAGTTTCGGACTACTGAAACTGGGGAGCATGGCAGGAAGTAGGTAAGTTCTGGGATTGAGGGACACCAGGCGAGTAGGTCGAAGGCATCATGTGTATCGATATCTTTTAACTTGCCTTCCATCGTCCTGAGGTCTGAGAAAAATTTTTCTACGATCATATCGATGGCATTGGACCCAAAAGGAGCACCAATGAAAGTGCTATTGGCTGGATCAATGGCTCGTGCTCCTGGTAAAGCAGCACTAATATTCTGGATCATCTGTCGATTGGTAGAACCTATTTCACATTTGGTGGGGTTTGAAAATAGACCCAGGCTCTCTCCCATGTCTTTAATTTTTCTGATGTCCTCTAGGAGAGATTCATTAATGTTAGCTAGGGTACCATCATCCAAGACCCACATATTGGGCTCACTGGAGAGCACTTCTGTGACTTCCTTGATGACCAGACAGAACAGAAACAGGGCGAGAGGGTTTCCCTGTTGCACACACTCACACGAGTCAATGTCATGGTCCCCAAGCAATAGTTTAGAAGTCACACTATAACACGATTCTATGAAGGGATAGACGGAAGTGCAGTGTCTAGAAACTGCATGGAGAGCAGCATCCCTTCTAAGTTGAAAGCGTTGGCAAAATCCACTTTGATCTAGGCTTTTTCATTGGACATGTTAATGTATACCCGTGCTGCGTGGGCAGCTGCTTCACAGCCTTGTTGAACACCAAAACCGAGCTGAGTTGGTTTCATCATTGCAGCAGCCTCTTGACTCACCATTCTTACTGCAGCCTTGGCGACTAGGCGCCGAAGGGTGTTGCCCACTGCAATGGGCCTGATTCCTCCATCCTTTTTCCTGAGGGCACACAGTGAGGCACCAAAGGAAAGGGTTCTAATGGCCTCTGGGACACTGCCAGCCAGGTGCACATGGAAAAATCTGATGAGTTCAGACAGCAACCTCTCTGAAACATCACCAAGTGCTGGATTACATTAATCACATTAATACTAGATCTTGTCCTTGTTGACATGATAGTATCACGCAGTTCCTGAGATATTTTAGGCTGCACGTTCAAGGTTCGAATCTCTTGTTCCACCTTATCTCTATGTTTTACATCAAATTCTGGCCCTACCATCTGCATGTCGCAGCAGAAATCAGACCCGGCAATTCATTATAGCACTTCTGCTTAAAATTTTGTACGATTAGCTACTAAATAACAATCTAGTTTGTATAACCTGTTACTCGAGGTGAAAAGGGCATGCCCATTATGTTTTGAGAGAGAATTCAATTGTTTCAAGAACGAAATCAATGAGGAAAATGGCCTGAACTGCTGCCCTGCTCGGCAAGTGACTGCAAGAACATTATTAATGACTGCATTTCACTCCTGTGCTGTCCTAGCCGAGCATTAATTAATATTGGGATAATATAATTTCCATATGAGGGAGGACAGAGTGCAAGGGACCTTGTAAACACCGCCTTTGTTGGACACTGCATTCTTGATCAACCATCCAATTATTTTTAAAAACATTAAAAGAATCATCCAGGCTAGCTAGGTTTTCATTGTAGGGTAAAAATCTATACATTTTTCTTATAGGAAATCCTATAGGATGTCTTAATAGGTAAAATAATGTATTCTCAATAAAATTCCTGGTGTATGACCAATTTGATAGTTATGTTAGATTTCTTACTTTCGTCCCCTAAATATTCAGGACCGTAAATATTTAATGCTCGCAGAAATATTACGAGTAAAATACTCCTATTAACTCTTTTTTTAATGATTTGGAAAATAGTGATGTACAGTTGCGAAAAAAAGTACATTGGCACACATTCCCGGGCAGAAATATCGTGCAATTCATATGTGGTAAACTGAGGGTTGTAGAGAGTATTTTCAAGTATAAATTAGCACAGCTTGTAACAACGAGTGTTACTGGTTGACAAATTTTTTGCCGATACTTTCGGTGTATGTATATTATATCCAGTAATATCCAATATTTTAAAGTCATAAAAAAAATTATATATTGTAAGTGAAGTGTAAGGGAAGCGTTACTATCATACATCAGTCACATCTACTCACGTCAAGCAACATTTTAAAGTTACGTAAATGAACGGAGATGCAACTAATGTAACATTTTTGTGACAACGTTTCACTGTCCAGGAGCTATGCCAAGCCAGTACAAACATTACAACAATGCATATTTGATCTTTTAATCACTCACGACTACTGCATGGCAGGTTGGCACGATAGAGGAGCTTTCATTCTAAAATCTTGGTTGCTGTCTGTCACCTGCATAACTAGTAGTTGAAGATGTCAATTCATCAGTAAATAATAACCTATGTTAACCTTCTCCTAGAATAAGTTACTAGGGTTATTAATGGTGGCATTAATGTTGGAGAGAGTAACACTTGTAGTTTTGTTGGCGATTGGTCTGGTGTTGATGGTGGTAATAGGTGTATCAGTGGTGGTGGTGATGTTGGTACAAATTATGATTGTAGTGGTGTTGGAGTTGATAGAAATGTTATTGGTAGTTGAGATGGTAGCAACGATGGAAATATTGGTTGAAATAGTGTTAGTGATAATAGACAGTAGTAGTAATGTTGATAATGATAGGAATGGTTTGGTGTTGATATTGATAACAGGGGTGTTCGTTGTACTAATAACAATGTTTGGGGAAGTAGTGGTGTTAATGTTAAGAGTGGTAGCAGTAGAGTTGTCGGTGGTTGTATTGGTGTTGGGGGGTTAATGTGGTGTTCGTGATTGTGGTAGAAGTGTTAGTGGTAGTTGTGGTGTTGGTGGGTGTAACAAAAGTGAAGTCTTGTATAATTATCTAATAGGAATGAGTGCTGTAATCTATGTAACATAACCATGACTCACGAAAACGTTATGACACGATTGCAAATAATCCATACCACGGGTGGGGTTTGAACCCGCGAAATATACCTAGTTGGATGAATCTTAATGAAGCTAGCTGGCCTAGAAGCTAGACGGTCTGGAGTTTTGTGACTGATCGCGTGTTCAAACCCCACCCGTGGTATGATTTAACATAACCATGTAGCGCAGTGATGGCTATCGTAAAATACTGGTATTTAAAAATCCAACTATGGAATTAATGAGTAGCAGCGGTGTGGAAGAAACAGCTACTTAGGTACTCCCGATGGGGTTGCTTTGTAAGGTTGCCTGAACATATTTTATTTTTACTAACAAAAACATTTGATTTTACATCTCCCATAACTCAAGACAGCTTCATAAAATCGCCTTCAAATATTCAACACTTGATTATGATGAGGACCAAATTCATGGAGCAACTGGCATGTTCACGTGACCTATGATCACAGTTGTTCAACACATTCCCAGCATCCCGGAATGGCTACGTTAACCCCAAATTCCTCATTGGCAGATCTTTAAACATTTAATAAACTGTCAAAAAAAATCATACATTTTGGTGCAGATTTGACCATTTTGTGGTTTAAATTGTATGAAATTTTGTTTCCCATTAAATTACGGTAAATAATACTCAGTTTACTTCTGATCAGCTTAAATGTACAACTGCTGATGCATCTTAGGGCCAAGATAGTAACTATATAGTTACGTTTACATTTACGTTTACGTTTACAGAAAAAGAGGATAAATAAGTATACACGATATGATGTAGGGCGAAATGACAGTAGTTTGTTGGATTATGTATTGGTAGATAAAAGACTGTTGAGTAGACTTCAGGATGTACATGTTTATAGAGGGGCCATAGATATATCAGATCACTTTCTAGTTGTAGCTACACTGAGAGTAAAAGGTAGATGGGATACAAGGAGAATAGAAGCATCAGGGAAGAGAGAGGTGAAGGTTTATAAACTAAAAGAGGAGGCAGTTAGGGTAAGATATAAACAGCTATTGGAGGATAGATGGGCTAATGAGAGCAAAGGCAATGGGGTCGAAGAGGTATGGGGTAGGTTTAAAAATGTAGTGTTAGAGTGTTCAGCAGAAGTTTGTGGTTACAGGAAAGTGGGTGCAGGAGGGAAGAGGAGTGATTGGTGGAATGATGATGTAAAGAGAGTAGTAAGGGAGAAAAAGTTAGCATATGAGAAGTTTTTACAAAGTAGAAGTGATGCAAGGAGGGAAGAGTATATGGAGAAAAAGAGAGAGGTTAAGAGACTGGTGAAGCAATGTAAAAAGAGAGCAAATGAGAGAGTGGGTGAGATGTTATCAACAAATTTTGTTGAAAATAAGAAAAAGTTTTGGAGTGAGATTAACAAGTTAAGAAAGCCTAGAGAACAAATGGATTTGTCAGTTAAAAATAGGAGAGGAGAGTTATTAAATGGAGAGTTAGAGGTATTGGGAAGATGGAGGGAATATTTTGAGGAATTGTTAAATGTTGATGAAGATAGGGAAGCTGTGATTTCGTGTATAGGGCAAGGAGGAATAACATCTTGTAGGAGTGAGGAAGAGCCAGTTGTGAGTGTGGGGGAAGTTCGTGAGGCAGTAGGTAAAATGAAAGGGGGTAAGGCAGCCGGGATTGATGGGATAAAGAAAGAAATGTTAAAAGCAGGTGGGGATATAGTTTTGGAGTGGTTGGTGCAATTATTTAATAAATGTATGGGAGAGGGTAAGGTACCTAGGGATTGGCAGAGAGCATGCATAGTTCCTTTGTATAAAGGCAAAGGGGATAAAAGAGAGTGCAAAAATTATAGGGGGATAAGTCTGTTGAGTGTACCTGGTAAAGTGTATGGTAGAGTTATAATTGAAAGAATTAAGAATAAGACGGAGAATAGGATAGCAGATGAACAAGGAGGCTTTAGGAAAGGTAGGGGGTGTGTGGACCAGGTGTTTACAGTGAAACATATAAGTGAACAGTATTTAGATAAGGCTAAAGAGGTCTTTGTGGCATTTATGGATTTGGAAAAGGCGTATGACAGGGTGGATAGGGGGGCAATGTGGCAGATGTTGCAAGTGTATGGTGTAGGAGGTAGGTTACTGAAAGCAGTGAAGTTTTTTTACGAGGATAGTGAGGCTCAAGTTAGAGTATGTAGGAAAGAGGGAAATTTTTTCCCAGTAAAAGTAGGCCTTAGACAAGGATGTGTGATGTCACCGTGGTTGTTTAATATATTTATAGATGGGGTTGTAAGAGAAGTAAATGCGAGGGTCTTGGCAAGAGGCGTGGAGTTAAAAGATAAAGAATCACACACAAAGTGGGAGTTGTCACAGCTGCTCTTTGCTGATGATACTGTGCTCTTGGGAGATTCTGAAGAGAAGCTGCAGAGATTGGTGGATGAATTTGGTAGGGTGTGCAAAAGAAGAAAATTAAAGGTGAATACAGGAAAGAGTAAAGTTATGAGGATAACAAAAAGATTAGGTGATGAAAGATTGAATATCAGATTGGAGGGAGAGAGTATGGAGTAGGTGAACGTATTCAGATATTTGGGAGTGGACGTGTCAGCGGATGGGTCTATGAAAGATGAGGTGAATCATAGAATTGATGAGGGAAAAAGAGTGAGTGGTGCACTTAAGAGTCTGTGGAGACAAAGAATTTTGTCCTTGGAGGCAAAGAGGGGAATGTATGAGAGTATAGTTTTACCAACGCTCTTATATGGGTGTGAAGCGTGGGTGATGAATGTTGCAGCGAGGAGAAGGCTGGAGGCAGTGGAGATGTCATGTCTGAGGGCAATGTGTGGTGTGAATATAATGCAGAGAATTCGTAGTTTGGAAGTTAGGAGGAGGTGCGGGATTACCAAAACTGTTGTCCAGAGGGCTGAGGAAGGGTTGTTGAGGTGGTTCGGACATATAGAGAGAATGGAGCGAAACAGAATGACTTCAAGAGTGTATCAGTCTGTAGTGGAAGGAAGGCGGGGTAGGGGTCGGCCTAGGAAGGGTTGGAGGGGGTAAAGGAGGTTTTGTGTGCGAGGGGCTTGGACTTCCAGCAGGCATGCGTGAGCGTGTTTGATAGGAGTGAATGGAGACAAATGGTTTTTAATACTTGACGTGCTGTTGGAGTGTGAGCAAAGTTACATTTATGAATGGATTCAGGGAAACCGGCAGGCCGGACTTGAGTCCTGGAGATGGGAAGTACAGTGCCTGCACTCTGAAGGAGGGGTGTTAATGTTGCAGTTTAAAAACTGTAGTGTAAAGCACCCTTCTGGCAAGACAGTGATGGAGTGAATGATGGTGAAAGTTTTTCTTTTTCGGGCCACCCTGCCTTGGTGGGAATCGGCCAGTGTGATAATAAAAAAAAAAAATAAAATAATAAAATTGTAAAAAAAAATATGAAATTTTTGGAATCCGAGCCATAGCTCAAGAATTACTAAAGTGGTCGGCTTCAAATTTTCAAAATTGATTTGATTTCTTGAACACAAGGCTGACGTGGTGACTGGGTGACTAAAGTACTAATTTGCCAATTTCATTGAACAATATTTTTTTTATATTCATTAACAATGAATACGTCTTTAAGCAAACCGATACCCCATAAATTTTGTCCGAGTAGGCGAAATTTTGAAATTTTTTTAAGATACTCAAAGAACAGTGAATCAATGGAGTGAAATATATTAAAGGATAATGGCTCTCCATCTCGGATTCAAACTTTTACCATTGGTGAGATTTATTAACACACAGCTTTTCACTACTTTGAGAGGTGAAAATTTTAATTTTCCAATTATACAAAGCAAATTGTTTCCCAAGCAATAACATGAGAATGATCATCCGATAGGCTTCAAACCTTGAATGTTGGTGTAAATTAACAACAAGTTTTTCCTGTATAAATTTCAGGCTATGTGGATGTCAGTTCGCCAATTTTTGCCAATTTCATCAAACTGGATTTTAAAATAATCTCATTCAAATATTTTTCTTTACATAATTGTAAGAAAATTTAAATAGAAAGTAAAAGAGAAAAAAGGTAAAAAATAACACTTTCAAAGTCTCCCAAAAATATGGTGCGCGCGCACACACACACACACACACACACACACACACACACACACACACACACACACACACACACACACACACACGCACACACACGCACACACTCGCTTACAACACACACACACACACACACACACACACACACACACACACACACGCAATTGTCTACTATTCTCATCAAGGTCCTCCTGTATCTCTGGTCTCCGTTTACATCATCACATTTCTAGTACCACTCCACTTTAAATTTCCGTTGTTCAAACGTTAAATCATTCATTATCTATTTATAAAGCTAATTATCACCTGAAACAGAAAACTCATTACAGAGTTATAGGCTGATAAGTGTGTAAAAATTTTTTTAGAGGCACCCTTTATTTTTCCCAACATTCTTAATATTTTCGTTGCCTTTCTTACAAAATTTCGTTTATTACTCGAGAACAAACACTATTTTATCAGCTTCAAGTTTTCTACGCTTGTGTAATGTATCTTGGACAACATTATTTGTATCTGTGGGCGTCCTATGTACAACTCTATGTTGGCTATTACCAAATTTTGTCTTCATGGGATTGTTCTACAGACTTTCCCTATCAGTTTCAAAATTTCAACGCTTGTGCGTCCTACTTTGAATATGGTTGGTTTATTTAATGGAGTGTACAGAAGCCATTTTGCTACTTCTAATCTCGAAATGTTATAGTATTATTTTTATTTTATTATTTTGCCTTGATGCTGGTGAGGGGCTCTTGATCCAAAGAACTAGATTTATCTTCCCCTTCCCCGTATAGAATTTGAATGCCTCACATTCTAAAGGTGCAAGTGACCCTTAGATGTTTATTGTTCCTCTGATTCAAATGTAACAATTGTGAATGGCAACAATGTTCACCGGATTGTTGGATTGTGTGCAACAACTAGAAAATGAATCTTCTGGTCAATATTTAACCCTTATTGCTAATTGTGGCATGTGCCAAGTAAGTTACATTTCCAAGTCCGTCACAACTATTTGGCATGCCTTCTCGACCAGTAAACTGGCAATTCAAAGTGTAGCTTTTCTGGGGCCCCACTGCAGAACTTAACATCTAGCTAGCTCAATCTGCCACTCGCATGGAAGCTGGCTACTTCAGCCAAGGTGACGTCATTCCATCCCACGACAATGTTTTGAGCGGTTCCTGGTTTCACTATTATTATATTGATATCTCTATGCCTTAACACTGTAAATGGAGTAAATATTGGTGACGGAATACTTAGGTAAAGAAATCTACCCTTGCTGTGTTTTCCTAGCCCTTGCTGTGCCCTGCTGATTGTCTTGTTGTTTTACTTAGTTTTACGACCAGATGCTACAGGCGTTTTTTCTTCCACGTGTGTAAGAAATACTGATGTGTTTTGACGAGTTATCATGTGACAATATTAATTAGTTTCTCTGAAATTGGAAAATCTCTCTCCTGATCACAATTCAGCATGACACGTTAAATTAACGTAAATGTTTTAGCCACATAAAAGAATATTAAGTAATCATAATTAAAAAATAATCATAATTAAAAAGTGGTCAGTCTTACCTGAAGAAAAGTTTGGGTTACTTTTGGCTTGTGCAAGTTCCAGTATGTTTTTCTGGTAGCTGAAAAAAATAAATACTGCTTATGGTACAAGAATTTATGTGTCGCATCTGATTAGCATCAACCACTACATGCTGATAACCTAATGCAATTTCTGAGCGGTTTCAAGCTTTCTGAGCTTGTACTTTTTTTTTAGGATGCTGGTCTTTTTGGTCTAATTCGTTATGACGACTAAGTTCTTTTTCTGATTCTTTTCTGCACAGTTTCAGTCTCATGTACTGAAGCTCTGGAGACTTGATTTAAGGAATATAAGAATACATTTATCGGATGGCATAGTAACCGAAATGCATCAAGTTAGCTTCACTGATGCATATACTTTAACTAAAAAATATTAAAAAATAAAAACACGAGTGAAAATGGAAGGTTATTAAAACCTGTGTAGCATAGGTCAGAAAGCCAACTTTAGTATTAGTACTAGTATGCTCTTATAAACTTATCCTGTAGCATGAAAAGAGTATGTTACAAATTATTCGGCGTATGTCACACTCCCATTTAGGCTGCCTCCCAACCAGTGAACCGGGTGCTAAGGGTTTAACGATCGATAGGGTACCCGTCGTTAAATCAGTACCTTGGTTCATTGACCAACCACAGGGAAGTCCGCCAAAGCTGAACCCACGTGGTTCACTTCCGGGAAGCACTAGCTGACTTGCCTACCTGCTGGTTGATTACGGTGTACTCTCGCTGGTTTCTGCTTTGCCATCTGTCACCGTGGTGCACACATTATTATTCTATCTGTACATATTGTACATAGTGTACGTATCTGTATACAGTGAGTGAAGGCAAAATATACATTATATTCTACTGCTGAGTGTGTTTGCTCCAATTCCCATTACGACCAGGTCTCACAGGGCATTCATTACCTGTCTTCGTAATAGTTTCTAAGCTTGATATGCCTTATATTAAAATTAAATCGTATTTAGTAAAACTTTCATGCTGGTCTTCCTCGAAAACGCCTACTCGGTTTTGCTTAAACATTCTTGTTTCTCTGGTTTACGGCATTATTTTTTATATTAATTTTCATCGTGTTTCACCTGTGTAAATAAAATTGCCATTCTGCATAATAAATTAATACTTTTGATATACCTTTGAAATGGTAATAATGTATAATTTTATCTTGGGATATATGGAGACAGAATAACATTCGTATTTCTTAATTTTAATAATGTTAAAGTTTATTGTATTTCTTGATAATCAGTGGTGTTAATGTTATAATTATCTGGAGGCCATGTAATATAAAGTAACAGCCAGTACGCGTATTCCTCCACAACTGGGAGTGACTAGTTAAGTTGAAAATGGACCCAGTAAAAGCAATACCTCAGGCGTGGCAAATATAAATATCGTTATATATTAAAGTACCACCAAAGCAAAAAAGTCTCTCCATTCGGGTCTCTACACTATCCAACTCTGCCCACAACAGCGCCATCCATCTACGAGTTAATATTTGAGTTTAGTATTTTAGCTATTTATAAACTTGGAAACGATTATACATACAATAGTAAACCATAAATTAGTTTGCCGCTCTCCAGTCATTCACTTAACAGTTAACCATAAACTAAAAGTCATCTGTCCATTTACTAAACAGGAAATAATAAATTAGGAACCAACGATTCATCTATCCTTTTAACAGTAAACCATAAACTGGGCGACGAAGCATTCATCAACTTGCAGCCATTTTAAGTCAGTACTTATACCATTGTAGTCAACTAATTTTTTTTTTGTGGGAGATTCTGGAGTTGGCAAAGATTGGTGAAAGAAATTTAGAGTGAAGGAATGAAAATTAAAATATAAATAAAAAAAAAAGGTGATAGGAATATTAAAAAGTTGAGGCAATGAATATTTGTATATCTGATAGAAGGGAAGGAGCATGAGAACGTGAATAAATTTAGATTTTGGAGAGTTAAAATGTCAGTAATTAAGTTTGAGAGACGAGATATATCAGAATAGACAATGGAAAAAAAAAAAAGGTATCCGGGGCGATGAAGCATGTATGGAATTTAAGAAATTTACTTGCAGGGTCAAAAAAGGTTACGTACCCATGGACTATAATTTGAGTTTGAGGTATGGGCTTTAAGGGTGGCAGCGAGGAGTTGGCGCGAGGAAGTGGACATGTTATGTTTGAGAGAGACGTGCCGTGTAGTTACGCAGAAAATTTGCTGTGTTCAAATTATTAAACGGTTTGGGGTTGAGAGAGATACACTTCAAATAGTGAAGGATGGGTTTATAAGCCTGGGATGGGAAGAGGAGTCCCTGCCTAAAGAGAGAAGGTTAAAGCAGATTTTTTTTTTTTTAACTCTAGAGGCATAAGCATCCAGCAGGCTTGTGTAAGCGTGATAGATCTGAGTGGAGACAGGTGATATTTTATGACCCGAGATAAAGCTATTATTTATGAAGGGATTCAGAGAAACCGTGTGGAAAATTAAATTTACCTAGATGTAACTCCTAATATACATACCAGTAAATGGTAACAAAGATAATTATTCTTTATCAAGGTTACAGAGACAAGTAGGAATTTTAGGACACTTAGGTCGCAAAAAATGTCCTCCTTCGATACCTACGATAATCTCTCTCTCCACAAGTCATTCTGGACCTATATTAATTTCAAATGAAATATACATCACCAGGAATTCTGGTAAAAACATTAATATAAATATGTGGACTGCATATTAAATGTGAATACATATACATTGAAGGAGAATTTATAATAATAAGACTCACCAATTAGTCTGGAGATTACGGTGTGTCATACCAACCCCCCTGCCTAAAATATGAAGAAAATACTGGCCAGAATTTCAACATAAATAGACAACTTAGCTGGGGTTCCGAAGCTGTCCTGTCCATCTGCTTAATGCTCACGTTATGCAGGACTGCAAATCCAACAATTTTGGCTCCTATTTGGGAAGTTTCAACCACAATTTAACTTCCAGAGCGACGAAATTTATGCACATTTCACTAACGTGCCTTTACCCCATTCAAAACAATGGCGTCTCTTCCCCAGCAACGCTCACCCCTCGCTGGTTCTTTATTTACAAATTAATTTTTATTACCTACAATATATGCCATCAATTTACATACAAAATACACTGTATTTTTGGAAAATATACAGTATTTTCTACAAACCGTATAGCCGGACTTAGAAACTTACTAGTACTAGTGGGGGAAACTACAGTCCCTTCACTAAAGAGGAAACAGATGCTTCGACGATGTTCAGGTCATTTTATTTATCATCAAATTTCTGGCATTGCTGGATGGAACAAATGTTCTTCCTTTATTTCTGGGTCAACCTTCATGGAAAGAAACGAGCGGTTAGAGAAAAAAAAGTTTTCTCTACAATTACACTCCAGGAAATTTGACTCCTTAATCTCGCTCTCAGTATTTTAACCCCCAATACAATTATTTTTAGTTATTTATTTTGTTGAAGTAGTTAATGAAGATTAAATTTTAGCTTTGAAATCAAACTTACCCCAGCCAAACATCTCCAAACATAGCTTGATCTAACAGAGTAACCTAACTTAATCTAATCCAACATAACCTGACTTAATATAACACAAGCCAACCTAACATAACCTAACTTCATCTAATTATCCTAACATAACCTAAACTATGCTAATCTAGCTTAAGCCTACTTCATCTATTGAATCCTAAACTACCCTAACTATCCTAACAACCCTAACCTAGTTTATCCAGATTTAATCTACTCTAACCTAGCCTCACGTATATGATTTAAATTTACTTAAATATTTCAAGTACATAAATTAAATAAAATTTTAAAATTTTGATTTTTTTAATATGGGGAGTGTAATTACCTGGCGTGAAAATGCTTGGAAATCGAGTGGCTGGGAGTCAAATTGCCGGGCGTCGAATTAACGGTTACCGAAAAATGTCTAGTCTTTATAGTGGTCATTTTGACAGTTACGTTGATGTAAACACATGTTAAAGAGAAACAATGAGCCTGCCATTCGTGCCAGGCTCACCGTTTCTCTTTAACCAGTGCCCGTCAATCAGCCTGTTACTAGTGCCAGGGTAATTACTAGTATCAAGGGCATTACTAGTGCCAATATCATTACTCGCTAAAACAAAAATAAGCGCTTTATAAGTTCTAAAGGCGTTTTCGTCATGCTGTTGACCTATTGATGAGAGAAACTAGAACTACTTTCCACTTGGATCAAACCTGAAGGCCTCCCTTTCTTCAGGTATTCTATGTTTGTACCAATACGAATTTGAATGGCTCTTTCTGGTGAACAAAAGATATATAAATTATTTGTCTATTATATACAGTTTAATTATGTTATCGTGGGAGTGTGTAGGTCTGAGAGAGAGAAACGTCGTTGTGCTCTGCTAGTGGTATAATAGGTAGCAATAACTTCATCTGTTAAGCCGAGTACCAACTTGTCCTGGGTCCAGATTGCAACTGAACTCCTCTCCCCTAGAGATGTTAGGGGATACGAATATGAAGTTGTCACAGGGTTACCTTATACATGGCCTATAGGTAGTTATGACATTATTAACAATGTGGTATTTCAGTTTGAGTTATATGAAGTGTTCGAGGGAACTGACATGACTTTATACCGGATTTTGTGAGCCAGCTAAAACGACACTTGTTTAGCATTCACAAAAGCCTACGGTGATAAACACCAACAATGAACGCTTCCATTACAAAGGAAATTATTACTGCCTCCAACTGGTAATGCTCTCAAGTAATCAAGTCATTTGCGCTGTATCTAAAAAAAACATTTGCTTGAATTAATTAATGGGTGATACATGCGCAAAATTCTAAACATTTGAAAGCGACAGTTCAAATGGAATACAACAGTGGCAATTATGTTCTCGCACTTTAAGCCGATTTTTTCCAGTTACATGGTGTTAGTGTTCCAAATGTCATCCAAAGTACAAATGGCTCTTCTGTCATCACAATAAAATGAAAACCAATTTAACCCGAAATATTATAAAAAAACAAAACAAAGAGCAGTCATCTGATTTTCAGATATGTTTCCTATTTAAATTTGTATGAAGAGGAATTGATGTAAATTATGCATGAAAATATGTAAATCAAAATGTTGCATAAAGAACATTCTAATATTCGGTGTGTTAACAAGTACTGATGGAATATTGTGCTGTATAGTGCATTGATTATACTATATGGGAAAATATGTTTTTTTTATTGTTTGTGCAGTTATATGATGCATTGATTACACTGATCACATTGGAAAATTTAGCTGTTGGCATAGTCCTGTATGTATTGTATTTCATAACGTACTGATTACATTAGATACATGAGACAAAGTGGTTGTTGGTTTTGATGTACTTTGGTGTATATTATGTTGATTGTGCTATGTATGTGATGATATGTAGATGCTGTTATTCGTGTGAGCATATTGTGTTATATAATGTACGGCTTATACTAGATACGCCAGAATGTAGTTATTAGTGTTGGGTGATTTATTTAATTATACACAGATTTCACTGAACACTTGAGATAATGTGATTGGTGGTATTGTTGTGTGTGTGAATAAGTGTTTTTGAAAACCGACAAGATGATAAATGAGAAACTTGTGCAATATTTGGTTATCTTTATTCTAGAGAAGTTTCGCCAGTCAATGGTTTCTTCGGTACAAATGTTGCACAAGTGTCTCGTTTATCATTGTTATTTGAATAGTGAGCTATTAAATTTTCATTATACTAAATGCTTGTTAGGTACCCGTGAACGGGGACCTTAAAATGGTTGCCTGATCCTTTTTTTCTTCCTTTAATTTCCTTTTAGTTTAACTCACATCTCGAGAACGCCTCAAAGAGTGCTTATGTAGGGTAACGAGGATCAGGTTCCTAGAACAGCTGGCATGTGCCTTATGTCTAAAGTTGTAAGTTCAATTCTTAGTACCCTGGAATTGCTGGGATAACTTCCCAAACCATCAGTGGCATAACTTCAAACGTTCAAAAAGTTGCCTCTTAATTCAACACTGGCGGTGCAGATTTGACCATTTTACGTATAAAATAGTGTGGAATTTTTATTCCAGTTAAATCATATTAAATAAATTTCAGTTTATCACTTGTGGTCGGATTCCAAATAGTGGCTGATGCATTTTAGCCCTGCATAATGCTAATTAAATTTTATGTAGTAAAATCTAAAAAAAAAAATCTAATCGTTTGAATCAGTATTATGACTGAAGAGTGGGGAAAGTAGTCGTGATGGGGAAGAGAAAGGAATTAGAGGTGTGTTGAGATGGAGGGATAGACAAATTAAATCTACCAGATAAGGTGAAAGTGAATGTAAATAAATACCCAAGACAATTGCAGGACTAAGATAATTGAGTATGTTTTTATTATGAATGTTAATAGCCCAGAATAACCCAATATTTTATTCGTTGATTGATGCAACATTTGATAGGTTATCGTGTGTACACTTTATGCTTCGTTATCTCGCTGTGTTGTTTTTTGTGAAAGGTTTACCTTATGTAATGTATTTACACTACGACATGTCCATCCTGACATTCAGTGGGACTTGTCCAACTAATTCATCCAAGCATTTATCTTCACTGACTGAACATTTAAAAAAAATTTAAAGATCTTTATCTTCATTGATCGAATACGATAAAGAAATTAATAAAGATAATCTTCATTGATTACGTTAACATCCAGTGATTGAAGCAAAAATAAATAACAGAATCTAATAATTGAACATTACTACAGGAAGTACTTAAGGCATGGCCCTGTGGGGCCACACCCACCGGGGCCACGTTCTCAGGGGCGTTGCCCCACCGACAGAAACCAGCTCCCGAGAGAGGCTCTTTCCCACACCAAAGAAAAAAACGCACCACTCTGGTACCTCTGTCAACTCTGGTAGAGTTGTCACTGTTGTCTTTTGCGATGAGACGGTGGTTTTACGAGATTCTGAAGAGAAATTGCAAATATCTTTAGCTCTACAAGTACATGACATGGTGTACAGTCCTAGCTGACATCAATGACATACTACGATATAGGAAGTCGCTTGTTATGTACAGCATTTCGGGCAAATTTGGCCAGTTTTAGCGTCCCAGGATGCGACCCACACCAGTCGATTAACACCCAGGTACCCATTTTATACTGATGGGTGAACATGGACAGCAGGTGTCTTACGGAAACACCTAATGTTTCCCAGCCGTAAAAGGGGTACGAACTCCTGACCGCAATATGTAAACTCAGTGCGCTGGCGATCGAGCTACAGGACACCATTAATTTGAATGTGCCGTTTTTTAGCTAAGCTGCTGTTATTTCGAGTTCATTTGTTCATTAAGAGTTCCTGGAATATATTCAATATTAGCAGCTAGGCTGCCAAGTTTTTGTGGCCGAGACATTTGCATTTCATAAATTTGGAATTGTCATAGGTAGACGATGTAAGATAATATTTTACTCTAGACTGTTCTATGAAGATCAGAGAAGGTTGCTGTAGTTTAATTTTTGCTTTATTGATTTTGAATATTGTATTTCTTTTAGAAGAATGATTATATATACCGGGAGGGTTCTCATAGTGTGATTTTAAATAAAGTTTAAATGGTTTCAGTGACGTTAAAGATACATTTAGAATTTATATTTTTGGGACTATAATTTTTTTGTAATAAGTTTAAATTGTGTTTATATAGAATTAAAGTTCTAAATATAGCCCTTTTATTTTGTCAATGGTAGTAGACTTAGTAATCGTATATTTCAGTGTTCGTCAAATTTTGTGTAGGTAATCATGTGCAACAGAGATAGCTTAGTCTTAATGTGTCACCAGTCAGGGTCAAGAGAGAATGTGGTGAGGCTCTCTAGATTGCACCATTATTCCTCCTTGGGATCTAGACGCGACGTTTTTATGAGCCCTAGAGGACTGTAATGGGCAGGTAAAAAATTGGGAAAATGGGTTAGCAATATAGGAATTGTTGACTGAGAATTGGGTCTGCCAACTATTATTTATTCTTACCTTGAGCGTCAAAATATTGTAAATGTGGGTACTGATTAGAAATGGTATTATTATTATTATTAATGAGTTATGTTATGTATAAAGTAGGTAGGAAGTTGTTTATGGTTACATGGATTCTGAGATAATGAGGAAGTAACGAGGATAACTTGACAAGAGCCACTCAAGGCAACGAGTGGTTTCAACCACAGGAGGCAGGCAGTTGCGAAGTCATCTTGACTGGGGGAAGCAGACACTCACCAGATTGGTGGGTTGAAGTGGACAATAAATACAAGAGTGGGGCCCCACAACTGTTATACTCTGATCGAGAGGGCATGCCAATGGATGTGTGAGAAAGTTGAATAAAATGTAATATACTCGGCTCATGCCGAGTAAGTCCATAACAGTGACTGCATATCAACGTACAACCACAGAAACCACACCTAGTTGTGCAGCCACAGTAGATCATACGCAGCTTTTGCGATAGGGCATCGTGCCCATCTGTTTCTATGGCTATCATTGTGCCAGGCCCTGTTACTCACCAACCCCATTCTAAGGGAGACAATTCATTGCCTCTCCATTGTTGCACAGTGATAAGAGCAGTATGAAGAAAATTTGATTTTGCTCCTTAGGAGGCAGTGATTCGACCTTAATCGCAGAACACAAAGAAGCTTTACTGACTCGTCAACTTTACATAATTTCGCGCTGTTCATCCAGTTACTTTGCTCTCCCTGATCCATATAACAGCAGGATAAAAGCTTCCCCAGCTCTGTGTCTTCATGGGTCCTGTATAGTAACATACATTTTTTTTTCACTAATCTCCTTTCTTAGAGTTGATAACACTTAGAACTTTTAATTTCCCATTCATATAGACGGCAGACGTTATGTAGTAGCCAGTGATACCATGCACAAATTTCACATGGTTTGATATTGGCTAATTTTATTTCCTGAATACTAAGGAACTGAATTCGGTTTCAGCTGTATAGCATTTGTTTATTTTTATCTGGGAACACCTGTGACATCGCCAGTGGTCTGTCTGTTCCACCTACGATATCTGGCTTCTATGTCTGTTCAGTCTTGCTGAGTACTGTTGAGACCAAGAGAAAATGAGCGTCAGCCTTCTGTAAGTAAGTTGGTCTGTTGAGATTCATTCCTCTAATTATATAGGTAAGTATTCTGAGTAATAGTAGTAGTGGCGTTCTTGGCTTTTCAAACAATATAGCAGAAGTATATTGCACAACAGGGAGCCGTTGCACTGAAATTTTGTTTCACAAGGAGCCACTACATCCATTAAATACCTCAACTTACTTATCCTTTACCATAATGATGCCGTACTTAGGTTATACGTGTTACACACGTGACTGACATGGTCAAATGACCATGTCATAGTCCCACATCTAACACGAACTGAGCATTCTCTACAACTTTAGGACTGGCACTCACCTTTGACTTAAAGTGTGCCTCTAGTATATTTTTATTGGCTCATTTTATTTACCCTTTATCAGAAGGTAAGAAAGATTGTCGATTTATTTTGCAGCATATGTAATCTCCCATCTCAGTGGATCCTTCATGACACAAGTTATGTGCATGAAAAGACGTACAGGATTCACTGCCTCATCTCGTCTTTATACTTTGATCACGTTTGTTTACTAAGATATAGTGGACACCCGATGTTTACGACTAAGTTTTACATCAGCCAGACATTTGCCCTCCATGTCACATGTTCCAGTCATTCCCATAGTAATAGGCTTCATCAGAGTTTACTACTTTCTCAGCATCCATTCTAGCTGAGACCGAGACACGAAATTTACAATCAGTCTAGGCAGAGGGTGAATGGTCCTACAGCTACTGACTGCACTAATGGCTCGTAGGTATGTGTGTTGTTAGGATGTGGCATGTACCTCTGTGAATACCTTAAATGAATAACAGACTGGGAAACTATAGGGCAATGCACCTACTTTGTCAAGGAGCTGACTGATCACTGCCATGTGTCATGCCTCCTGAAGCTTAGTAACCGCATTATTTCGTGCTTAATAATTTGATTATAAAAGTTTTCTCCCTGGAAGAGAGAAGTTCCTTTTCTCAGTGGGCTTCTAGCACTCCTCGAAACTTATCCACCTGTTCAGATTATCCGTGTCCTGCACATGTAGTTTTACTGACTTTGCATATTCAAAGTGGGCAGGAACATGAAATATTGGAATTTCACGCATACTGTTACAGATCTAGCTCCTAATTTCCATTTCACTTAACACATAGGGATTTCTGGATATCATTGAAAATTTTGATATAATTGATGTGGAGTTTAGCTGTTCGATAATCACAAGGGAGCTAGCTCATATAGGAGGATGCAGTTACCGTTGCTGAACTGCGGGATATCACTATCATAACATCAAATACGTGAAGGACATCAAGCAAAAAAGTGTTTAATGTCCTTTACGTAATTGTTACACATCAACCCCAGCTTGGAACCAAGGGTATTCATCAGTACGGATATTATGACTGCGGCTGACTAGAGATGTGCTTGTAGTGCTCGAGATATACATGGCCGCTTGAAATGTGGACCACTATAGAGGCATAGGCAGTCTCTCATAAGTTTCCAGCTTCCTACCTCCCATCAAATAACCGATGTAACCTTTGTAGGGAATCTGCATGAAGAATCTTCCTAGTTTTACACACAGACGAGAGAGATCTATTGAAGACGCCAGCGTTCTTGATGTAACGTGGTTTGTCCAGTCTCTCAGTGCAAATTCCAAGCCCATATATTTTGATTAGTCATAGGAAAAATTCCTGCAGATAAATATTTGAATGTCATGGTGTCCAAAACAAGTATTTAAATTCATTACATATTGTTTTATGATACCCAAGTGAAACTACGATTTATTTATCAATATTTTTAATATCGCAAAAGGCATCATGGCACTGTCTTTTATTTCAACGATTTCTTGGACACCGATTCGAGGTGTCCAAGAAATCGTTGTTAAAAATGTCATTCTAAAGCGATTCCTAGAAAAATAAGTTTGTTTGCAGTTTTTTCTGAGTCAAACTTGTTTATCGTTATCTGACTAAAAAAAAACAAAATATCCTACGAATCTTATGAACGGAAACAATTACGTATCGCAATTTGTCATAATGCCGCCTTGAATCTAACGCACGTGTGTGTTTAGTGTAGTGTTTTAACTGGTTCTCTTGTGTAACCAAATATATTTTTTTGTAGTTGTTTGTTTGGGGTCCAATACTAGGAGTCTCATAGTGTCGCCCAAGTTATTTTTAGTAGGGATTTGCTTGGTGCTGTTATTGTTCCTTATGATGTTTGCCTGGTGCGTGTAGCGTAATCTATGATTTTTAAATGGTTTCTGTGATATATGTATTGTAGCTGTTTTGTGTAGTGGATTTTCTGGTGTTCTTAGGGTAGCTGAAGTTGGTTTGTGAAAAGATTTGTCGGGTTCTCTTTGGATTGTGCTTCATATTAGCGTCAGATCCATGACTTCGAGTGTGTGTAAATTTGTAGTGGAGGGAAGACGGGGTAGAGGTAGACCAAGGATAAGGTTGAGGGAGCGGTTAAAAGAGGTTTTGTGTGAGAGGGGCTTGGACTTGCAGCAAGCATGCGTGAGCGTGTTAGATAGGAGCGAATGAAGGCAAATGGTTTTTAGGATTTGACGTGTTGCTGAAGTGTGAACAAGGTAATATTTATGAAGGGATTCAGTGAAACAGGCAGGCCGGACTCGAGTCCTGGAGATGAGAAGTACAGTATCTGTACTCTGAAGTAGAGGTGTTAATGCTACAGCTTTATAACTGTAGTGTGAGCACGCCTCTGGCAAGACAGTGGAGTGAATGATGAAAGTTTTTTATTTTCGGGCCACCCTGCCTTGGTGGGAGACGGCCGATGTGTTAATAATAATAAATTAATATATATATATATATATATATATATATATATATATATATATATATATATATATATATATATATATATATATATATATATAATTACAATACCTTCATTCATTAACTAGTGAGCAGTATTCTAAACAGTTTCTCCTTATAATATACATAGAATATCCTCTTTCTCATTTTATACTTTATTAAAATGTAATCTTGTTTATAATATGTTACACAGCTTCAGGTTCTTCTTGCCTTTGGTAACTTTCTGCGACGTTCATTTATCTATTTTACAAAATTATAATAAAATAATTTTACTTTGTCCGAAGATTAATGTGAAAGAAAAAGAGAGAGAGAGAAAGAGAGAGAAAGAGAGAGAAAGAGAGAAAGAGAGAGAGAGAGAGAGAGAGAGAGAGAGAGAGAGAGAGAGAGAGAGAGAGAGAGAGAGAGAGAGAGAGAGAGAGAGATGAGATAAGATATATCTAGTATATAATGAAAGAAAATTTGTTAGTGACGCGGTGATGACAGAGGTTGTAGAAAAGGAGAGAAACAGATTACCAGATGATTATAGTAATAATCTCTCTCTCTCTTGTTCGCTGGCTCCCCCCCTCTCTCCCCCCCCCCTTTTTTTTTGCACAGGGTTTGACATGGTTAGATTAAGGATCCCTAGCTTTATTGACAAGCTATTTACTGGTTAAGGATTCTTTTATTGACAAGCTAAGAGCTGTTACCTACATCAGCTCATTTGAAAGTATTTTTGTTATGAAACATACAAGTAGGGAACAGAATGAATTTGAAGCCATCTGTGGGCCAGCATTTTCATTTGATCAACTATATCGTTGACATCATAATGCTGTACGAATGTGTTCCAGACTCGAGTCATCCTGGGGATAAATGATCTCAGATGAAGTGATGTTCTGGAGAAGGGTACAGCCAGAGTGAAGTTGCTGCTTTCTGCCCGTCTTGTGGTACAGAAGCTTGCTTCACGCTGTCCTCGAAGTGGATCCAAGTGTGGTACTTTGACAATATTGGCCTTGTACATAACAGTAAGGCCACCCACATCCCTCCTGTGTTGAAGGCTCTGCTGAAATGACAGGTCTATCCAGGATTGGTCCAGGCGAGAGATGAGGCGTCTTACTCTGTTCTCTACTCTGTCAAGCAGTCGCAGATGAGATAGGGGGGGGGGCAGGCAAACCATGAAAGTGGAGCATACTCAAGGTGTGAACGTACTTGTGCCTCATACAGAATCTTGCAACCCCTACTGTCAAGCAGATGCGAGATACGGCGAAGTGCTTTAAGTTTCCTGGCTGCCTTGTTTGCAAGATTTACATGGTTCTTCATGATTAGTTTGGAATCAAATTTCACCCCAAGGATATCAGCTTCTTCCCCGGGTACCAACACCCTCCCATTCATACTTACTAGCGCACCGGCATTACCATCATGGTGCCTAGAGACCATCATTTGTGTTTTCTCAGATGCAAGTGTTACCTTAGAGCAGCTGGCATTTCTTCTCTTGGATAAGTGAATGTCAGTGTACAGTCGTCTGTATATGCATGGGATTCTGGGATGAAATGAAGGTCATTGAAGTAGACATTCCATAACAATGGCCCAAGAACACTTCCCTGTGTAACACTCTTCTTTCAACAGAAACTTGCAGTATATATTTTTTTTTAACCTGAATATGTCACTGGTCCATTTGACGAGGATTCATACAAACACAAAAATGAACGAGCATTGAAGAAGGCCTACTGGCCTATATGGATATAATGGTATGAGAAATAGAAAAGTTAGTAAAGCACGTCCAACAGTTAGGTATCTTTCTTTAGAAATGATTCGCCGACACAGTTTGCTTCTTCAGTTGTATTCAGAGGAGGCAGCAGAAGCAGGAGGTATGTAAAGACCATGTAATCGGTCCATCTCCCGTGAAGACTTGAGGTGGTCAGTCCATCAGTTACAAGAAGAGTTCTGTTCCATAGTCAGGAATAATGTGAAGCTTAAATGGAGACTTACATATTATCAAAGGTGAGGAGCAGAAAATCTTGAAGAGGACAGAAGAGGCGGGACCACTAGTAGAAGTAAGAATGTAATACTAATGGGCTCCGCCTCTTTCGTCAAGATTTTCTACGCCTCACCTTTGACATTATACAAGCCTCCATTCTGATGCTTCAGCTTCGCACTGTAGAGACTATAGAGCAGAACTCTTCTCCTGCTTGAGAGACTCAACATCTAAAAACTACGTCTTCAAGGGTGATGGACTGACTACATTGTCTTTACATCCCTATTTCTTCGGGTGCCTCCTGTCTATTCGTCTAAGAAACTTACTGTGTGGGAGAAACATATCGGAATAAAGATACCTGACTGTTGCACATTTGTCTTACTTATCTACCGGTCCATGATGGACAAGTCCAACTCACACCCTGTCACACCCCACTCATGTGCTTGTCTAAACCATTTTTCAAGCTACAAAAGACTGTCGATTCAAAGACGATAATCGAGATTTTTTTCCCTCACCCACAACTCTATTTCCAAACCAGTTGTTCCCTATATCCTTTCTGAATCAACATTTTTGCCATCTTGAATCCATTGTTGCGACTCCTGACTTACCTAGATTAAATTTAGCACATTATTTACATCCCCTTTATTCCTGTTTTCCATTTATACACCTCAATCAAATCTTCCCTAACTCCATACTTTTCTAGAGAATGCAGATCAGTGTCTGACGTCCATTCTCGTAAGAAAGATGTCTGGTACATGGGATCAACTTTCTCATCATTCTCTTTATCCATTTTGTAATATGGTGACCAGGCTTGGGCGACATAATCTAGATGAGGCCTGTTACGTCAAAGACCATGTCTATAGGCCTGTTTTGGCCCCTTTCTGTAAAAAGTTGTCGAAGAAGATTTTATCCTTAGACAAATGTCATTTTAATATGGGAGTTAGGAGACTGATCCGACCAAAAAATGTGATCTTTGTTATAAAAGAATCCATATAAAACTTAGTATATGCTACAAAGTTCTCTCTTGCAGTGTTACACATAAAAGTGCACTTTGTCTGGGACTAAGTAATCTTCTAGAGCGAGGAATTGTATTGAAAGCTGTGAACCTACTGCCCTGAGTGGGAACCTACTGCCCTGAGTGGGAACCTACTCAGAGCGGATGCTGAGAACCTACTGACTATGATTATCAAATGGTATACTGCTCCCGCCTACTTTCTGTACTCGACTGAAGAAGCCTACTGTGTAGGCGAAACGTTTCGGAATAAAGTTGCCTAAATGTTGCCTGTGTGTCTTATCTACCAACCTACTGACTATACTAATGCATGGTAGACTGACTTCAGGTTGGTCACGTGACTGAGGGAGACGTCAGCACCTGAGCTATTAACAGGCACTTAAACTAGTGGTTTCTACTACATGAAAATAACACTTAATATTAAAGACTAACAAAACATAATACAATATTAGCATTAACATATATATATATATATATATATATATATATATATATATATATATATATATATATATATATATATATATCCTAGGTAGTAGGTAGGTAGATAGTAACCGCCCAGGGAGGTACTACCGTCCTGCCGAGTGTAAAACGAAAGCCTGTAATTGTTTTACATGATGGTAGGATTGCTGGTGTCCATTTTTCTGTCTCATGAGCATGCAAGGTTTTAGGTACGTCTTGCTACTTCTATTCACACTTAGGTCACATTACACATGCATGTACAAGCATATATATACATACATACATACATACATACATACCCCTCTGGGCTTTCTTTTTCTTTCTAGTTCTTGTTCTTGTTTATTTCCTCTTATCTCCATGGGGAAGTGGAACAGAATTCTTCCTCCGTAAGCCATGCGTGTCGTAAGAGGCGACTAAAATGCCGGGAGCAAGGGGCTAGTAGCCCCTTCTCCTATATATATTACTAAAAGTAAAAGGAGAAACTTTCGTTTTCCCTTTTGGGCCACCCTGCCTCGGTGGGATACGGCCGGTTTGTTGAAAGTATATATATATATATATATATATATATATATATATATATATATATATATATATATATATATATATATATATATATATTATATATATATATATATATATAATGTATAATAAAATAAAGGAGCATATCCTATTATAAAATATGTCAGGTATGGACATACCCGTAACAAGGCATAACCAAAGATATAGAGAGTTGAAGAATAACATGAGCATTTCTCTTATTTGTACTTCATGATGTGAAGCCAAGAATTCTATTCGCGTTATTGGGAACACTTACTCACTGTTGCCTTGGCTTTAGATTAACGCTAACTGGAACTAAATCTTTATTCGCATTCAGAGTGATTATATCTAAACCATACCACGGGCGGGGATAGAACCCACGATCAGTCTCTCAAAACTCCAGACCGTCGCGTTAGCCACTGGACCAGCTAGCCACAATAAGATTCGTCCAACTAGGTATATTTCTACGCCATAGGAAGGTTAGCATAGGCACCACTGTGACCACAATTGCGAGGGTTCTATCCCCGCCTGTGGTATGGTTTGTTTGCAATCGTGTCATTACGATTTCGTGAGTCAAGATTAGATCTATATTATTTAGTTTATAATCGCCATGCTTTTTTTCTTTTCCAAGGCTTAAAACTTTGCATTTGCTACATTAAACTGCGTTTGCTACGTCTTCGACCACTACTTCAGATTGAGATCTTCTTATAGCTCTTCTAAAGTGCACTTTATGTTATTTATTCCCTCATTTAAGTCGGTTTTATATATTATGAACAACAAAGGGCCCAAGAATGACCCCTGTGAAACACCGCTTGTGACGCATTCCCACTCTGATTTCTTCCAGTTTATGTCAACTGTGAAGGTTAGCTATGAATTAAGCCTCTTTCCAGGAAATAATTTCCTCTCGTATTCTGTGTGTCCCTACTTTCTTCAATAATTAAAAACGTTACTCAAGTCTTTTACCCTTAGGCACCAGCATATATTTACATAACATAAAAACTGTTACACGCCATCACTGCCCCAGAGAGATGCACCCCATCCCTTGTGCACACATTATGTTTTCATAGATGTCCCAATTGCCAATAAATGGGATTACAGGTACCTCTCTAGTCAGAAATTTATACCACTGGCCCTAGATAACTATTCATTGCTCACTCTTCTAGGCATAATGCTCTATATGATCCAGATCCCCTCTCTTAGACTTAATTATCTAGCAGATCCTGTCTCCTGCCCTTCCCAATATCGTTTCTACCAGTACTGAGGCAGATAAAGGGCTTGTTCCCATTACTTGACATGATATTATCCAACCTGTCGACTATTTCACTAACACCAACTCCTGGGAAACACACACGCTGTCTCATCTTCCTACCTCTGTTACAGAAGGCACGGTCAATATGTTTTACTTTCATATCACCGACCAGAAGGATATTCCTACCTTTATTAACAGAGGAGTTTGTGGACTTCTAGGGGAGTCAAATGCACTGTTTGCAACCTTCACAGAGACCCACACAAAAGATTACTTTGACAGTGCAATATGGATGCCTGGATACAATCTTTTCAGATGCGACAGAAAGAACAGGCAACAAGGGGGGTTGGCCTGTATGTCAAAGAGTCTCTGATTTGCACAGAGATACTGAACATCACAAATGATGTGGTTGAAGTTCTGACAATAAAAATTTAGAACCAAAACTTGGTCATTGTACTTGTATATAAGCCTCAGGATGCAACTTCTCAACAGTTCAAAGAACAACTGTCAAAAATTGACTCCTGTCTGGATAACTTTCCAGCCCCATCCCCAAACATCTTGCTGCTTGCTGACTTCAATCTAAGACACACAAAATGGAAGAATATAGCAAATAATATCGTAGCAGAAATAATCCCTGGAGGTAGCTCAGATGAAAGGTCACACACACAGGAGCTGCTAAATTTCTGCAAGAAACACACCCTAAGTCAGCATATAGTGGAGGCAACAAGCCTGGAGAACACAATGGACATTATTTTGACAAATAATGAGGACCTAGTAAGGAATATAACAATATCAAAAACAACAAATTCTGATCACAATCTAATCGAAGTCCAGACTTGCATGCACAGGAGTCCTGATCGGCAAGATGCATACAGTTATGAGGGTACCTTTACCAACTTCAACAAGATCATCATCTGGGATCAGGTAAACTATGCCCTAAATGAAACATGCTAGGAGGATATCTTAAATTACATATACCCTAACCAATGCCTCGAAAAGATCACCCTCCTGGTAGCTGAAGACGCTCCCTTTACAGAAGAAGACGAAGAATCATTGAGCTCCTCGAGAATGCCAGATTATATGATACTCAGAAGGAAGTGCTAACCAGGGAAGTGGAAAATATTGAGCTGAAGTTAAAAAACTCATACAGGATCCAGGAAAGACAAGAGGAGCTAAAAGCGATTAATGAAATTGAAAGAAATTCTAAATATTTCTTTTCATATGCCAAATACAAGTCAAAAACCACTTCTAGTATAGGGCCCCTGCTCAGACAAGATGGATCCTACACTGACGACAACAAAGAAATGAGAGAGATACTGAAATCGCAATATGACTCAGTGTTCAGTGAGCCACTAACCAGTTTAAAGATAGACAATCCAAACAATTTTTTCATGAATGAGCCTCAAAACCCTGCCAATGCAGGCCAGATTTATGACATAACCCTAACTCCACTAGACTTTGAGAAAGCCATCGACGATATGCCCATGCACTCAGCCCCAGGCCCAGACTCGTGGAACTCGGTGTTCATTAAAAACTGCAAGAAACCCCTCTCACGGGCCCTAAGTATGCTATGGAGAAGGAGCTTAGACACAGGCGAGATTCAAGTCACTAAAAAGAACAGATATAGCCCCACTCCATAAAGGTGGCAGCAAAGCAGTAGCTGAGAACTATAGACCAATAGCTTTACCGTCTCGCATCATAAAAATCTTTGAAAAAGTTCTAAGAAGCAGGATAGCAAACCACCTGAACTCCCAAAACTTGCACAACCCATGGCAACATGGTTTCAGACCAGGTCGCTCCTGCCTTTCTCAACTGCTTGACCACTATGATATGGTCCTAGATGCACTGGAAAACAAACAGAATGAGGATGTAGTATACACAGACTTTGCAAAAGCCTTTGACAAGTGCGACCATGGTGTAAAAGCACACAAAATGCGTGCTAAAGGGATAACCGACAAAGTAGGCAGATGGATCTTCAATTTTCTAACCAATCGCACACAGAGAGTAGTGGTAAACAGAGTTAAATCAGATGCTGCCATAGTGAAGAGCTCTGTCCCACAAGGCACGGTACTCGCACCTATCCTGTTCCTTATTTTCATATCAGACATAGACAGAGATGTAAACCACAGCACTGTATCATCTTTGCAGACGATACTAGGATCTGCATTAGAGTGTCATCCATTGAGGACACGCAAAGCTCCAAGAAGATATAAACCAAGTTTTCCATTGGGCAACAGAGAACAATATGATGTTCAATGAAGACAAATTCCTACTACTCCGTTACGGAAAACTGGAGGAAATAATAACTAGAACTGAGTATACTACAAACTCCAATCACACAATAGAGCGGAAAAGTAATGTGAAGGACCTGGGTGTGGTAATGTCCGAAGACCTCACCTTCAAGGACCACAGCAATGCCATTATCACATCTGCTAGGAAACTGATAGGATGGATAATGAGAATATTCAGGACAAGAGATGCTAAGCCAGTGATGATCCTTTTTAAATCACTTATTCTCTCTAGGCTGGAATACTGCTGTACATTAACATCCCCATTCAAGGCAGGTGAAATTGCAGAGCTAGAGAATGTACAGAGAACCTTTACTGCATGTATAAGTTCCATCTAACACCTTAACTACTGATATATATCATAATCTACACCTGAAAGATTCTGGATGGACTGGCCCCTAATATGCACACACCAATCACTCCATACGAAAGCAAAGGACTTGGCAGGGGATGCAACATACCCCCAGTGAAAAGTAGGGGCGTCACTGATACACTAAGAGAAAGCGCAATAAGTGTCCGGGGCCCAAGACTGTTCAACAGCCTCCCACCAGCAATAAGAGGAATTATGGAAAGACCCCTGGTTGTCTTCAAGAGGGAGCTGGACAGATACCTAAAGACGGTGCCGGATCAGCCGGGCTGTGGTTCGTACGTTTGATTGCGTGCGGCCAGCAGTATCAGCCTCGTTGATCAGGGCCTGATCCACCGGGAGACCTGGTCGTGGGCAGGGCCGCGGGGGCGTTGATCCCCGGAATACCCTCCAGGTAGCCTCCAGGTAGCACCTTTATCCTCTCTGACCATCGAAGTACATTCGTCCTGGAGAACAGAGAAGCGATTTCCTACCTTCAAATCTGCTCTTTTAACTTTCTTTAATTTGATGTTTCTTTTCTTTATTGGTAACTCCGTTCCACTTGTAACGGCTGCCATTCTACTCCTCACTGCTATTAACCCTGTTTCCCTTCACTAACCCCAACCGCCTCACATTCATTGCTATACTTATCTCTGTGTATTACAAGTTTCTTAATTTCCGCCTTGAAAAGTAGACCCTCCTCCTCCTCTAACACCTTGAACGCAGACTCGAAAACAATACAGAAGCCATTGTGCTCTGTAACACTCCTTACTAATCCCCCAAAACAGCTCAGGACAGGTAGCAGCCTTTTGTGATCAATGACCACTGAGAAATGACATGGAACATGCACTCAGACTGGTACTAGGCCTTGTGATATTTAGAATAGTAAAGTGATAGTTTGTGAAATGGCTAACAAAGTTCTTATTCTTCATAGATATATAATCTGTACTAAGAATTTGATGAATAAGAATTTGAATTACCTCATAACACTTAACCTTTACTCTGGAACTATATGCTGCTGGGACATTTAATGTGCATTAACAGAAGAAAATGGAACGAAATGTCAATCAAAATGGAATCGAAATGTCAATCACTTTTATTCACAAATGTGAATAAAAGTGATCTGCAAGATAAATCATAAATAAACTAAATAAATTTCCCTTTGAAGTAGAAAGAGCAAAGACGATACAGTCATTTATAAACCTGATGGAAAAACATGTTGTATACATAGAAATTAGCTATATATTTTACACAAGTTAACTCTGGTTACTGGTTCTTGAAGTTCATGAACTTCATCAAGACGAACAGTTGAAAATAAGCCACTGAAGCTGAGGTAACAGTGGTGGTTGTGGTACTCACAGCAGTGGCCACTGGTGTCCTAGAGATTACTTTGTAGCTTCTCACGATATTAGATCCACTTACAACATGGAATCCAAAAAGTAGGACTACATAGTCATAAGTCATAGTCATAAGTCATGGTATAGTCTGGTCATCCCACTCAAGGATGGAGCACTGTACCAGACCCAGCAGCACAAGCTAGTCAAGTCCAACTCACACCCACCCACACCCACTCATGTATTTATCTAACCTATTTTTAAAACTACACAACGTTTTAGCCTCAATAACTGTACTCGGGAGTTTGTTCCACTCATCCATAACTCTGTTACCAAACCAGTGCTTTCCTATATCCTTCCTGAATCTGAATTTTTCCAACTTGAAACCATTGCTGCGAGTCCTGTCTTGGCTGAAAATTTTCAGCATGCTATTTACATCCCCTTTATTTATTCCTGTTTTCCATTTATACACTTCGATCATATCCCCCCTAATTCTACGCCTTTCGAGAGAGTGCAGATTCAGGGCCCTCAGTCTATCCTCATAGGGAAGATTTCTGATACATGGGATCATCTTTGTCATCATCCTCTGTACGTTTTCCAGAGCATTTATATCCATTCTGTAATACGGTGACCAGAACTGAGCAGCATAGTCTAAATGAGGCCTAACCAAGAATATATAGAGTTGAAGAACAACCTGAGGACTTCTATTATTTATACTTCTAGATATGAAGCCAAGAATTCTGTTAGCTTTATTGCGAACACTGATGTCTTGATTTTAGACTACTGCTAACCAGAACTCCTAAATCCTTTTCGCAATCAGTAGTATTAAGATCTACATTATTTAGTTTATATGTGGCATGGTTATTTATCTGTCCAACATTTAGAACTTTGCATTTGTCAATATTAAACTGCATCTGCCACTTCTCCGACCATTGCATCAGTCTATTCAAATCACCCTGGAGTGCTCTAGTGTCCTCATTAGAATGAATTGGACTGCCTTTTTTTGGTGTCATCAGCAAATTTGCTTATGTCGCTATTTATTCCCTCATCTATGTCGTTTATGTAAATTGTGAACAACAACGGGCCCAACACTGATCCCTGAGGAACACCACTTGTGACGTGCCCCCATTCTGATTTCTCCCCTGGGTGGAGGCCATGCCTCTACCCAGGAAAAAATTTCTCCTCCTATTCCGTGTGCCTTAAGTTTCCTCAATAGCCTCTGATGTGGAACTCTATCGAAAGCCTTACTGAAGTCCATATACACAATATCATATTCATTACCATGATCTACCTCCTCAAACACCTTAGTGAGAAAAGTTAGTAAATTCGCAAGACAGCAACGCCCCTTTGTAAAACCGTGTTGAGATTCATTAATCAATCTGTGCCTGTCAAGATGGATACGAATTTATTGAGAAAGTGTCTTCCATCACGAACTTTATTAATCCACGGATTGGTTAAGCCCCTGGTAGAAGACAGGTCTACTAAATAAATGGCCTAAACTGCATATTTTATCATATTCTCACGAGTACAGTTGATGCAACAGAAACAGTACTAAAAGGCAGTGGGAGTTTGGAGCTCATACCTTCCATCCACCTCTATCTGATATACATTTTTTTTGGCTTTTTTTTCAACTCGGCACTTAATAATTTTCACCACCATACTCTGATACCCATGGAAGCAAAAAAGGAGAATGTAACACTCTGTGTCCGGAGATGCCTCAATGTACTACCCACCTTTTTCTCCTAGTCAGTTTTATGGATCACCTCATCTTTCATAGACCCGTCCGCCGACAATCTCGCTCTCAGCTCCCAAATTTCTGAACACATTCACTTTCTCCATACTCCCTCCTTTCAATCTGACTTCCAGTCTTTCATTACCTAATTATTTTTTTCTCATTACCTTGCCCTTTCTTGTGATCTCTTTTAATTTTCTTCTTTTACATATCCCTCACAAATTGCCTGGTGGTAAAAGCTCTCGCTTCACACGGTGACGGTTCCGGATTTGATTCCCGGTGAGGGTTGAAACATTGTGCGTCTTTCCTTACACAGGTTGTGTATGTTCACCCACCAGTAACAAATGGGTACAACATTGACATAATTTGCACGAAATGTTCTGCATAACAAGAGGTTTTCTAAATAGTAGTATGTCACTGATGTCATACTTGGCACTGTTGTACATGTATTTGTACAAATAAGGATATTATTTGCAACTTCTCTTCAGAATCTCTTAAAAACACCGTCTCATCGCAGAAGGCAACTGTGACAACTCTCACTTTGCAATCGATTCTTTATCTTGTAATCCAACACCTTTCCCCAACAGTGTGAAATTATCGTTAATTTAATGAACAATGTGAATTTAATTACGTATCCTGCTAGCAGAACAATCATCATTACATAAGAACATAAGACAGAAGGAACACTGCAGCAGGCCAACTGGCCCATGCGAGGCAGGTCCAGTTCACCTCCCGGCTTAAACTAATGACCCACCTTGTCAGGTCAGGTCACATCTTCTTAGGGAAGGGGCACGGCATCTGACCTATTAGCACAAGCTAGTGAGGTCCAACTCACACCCACTCATGTATTTATCCAACCCATTTTTAAAACTGCACAACGTCTTAGCTTCAGTGACGGTACTTGGGAGTTTCACTCATCCACAACGCTTACCAAATCAGTGCTTATCACTTATCTGCCAATCTAACAATTTTAACAAGAAAACCGACTTTCACAACATAGCTGAACCCCTTGCCAGGAAAGTTCATTATCCTACATAAAAGTATACACACTCCTCCTTTCAGTTAATCCTACCAAGCCTGTTATTTAGAAGGAAATCAGATGAAAATATTTCTCAAGCAATTGATTGGAATCCTTTAATATAAAATTTTTAAACAAATGTTAGTTAATTTTCAGAACGCATCTCTGCAGACTTGCCTCATTGTGCTTCTTCATTTATACTGAGTGCATCAGTGTTAATATTTTGACGCCGTTCAGATGAAGCACAGTTTAGTTATTTAACGGATATGAATATTATGATTCATTCAGTGAAACAGGCAAATTGAGACCAATGCAGCATGGTAACGACGCGAAATTTGTATTTTGCACAACACAGCAATGATAAAAGATTGGAGCTGATCAGACTAGTTGTTCTTCAGTTATCGTACTGATTACATTGATTCGAAGTAATTTTATTAACCATTTTAGAATATTCTCGCGTCGGTACCCACATGAGGAAAACTTGTTGAATAATATATATAAACATTTTTTTTATTGCGAATCATTCATTAAATATTAAAGTAGCCCAAAGGAGGTACACCCAGTTAAATAATGTTGTTTATACATGAAATTGTCAGAATGATAACTACACACTTAATTAACAGTTCTGATTCTCGTATAACTAGGATACTCCTCTTTGGAATGATCAAAGCAGATAAGCGGTTTTTTTAAATTTTCCTATGGACACAAAATTTCTGGAGTGAGCTATATAACTTTCATCAGAAGGCAACTGTACTTGCCAATAGATACACGAACCCTTTCTTCGGTAGAGTAAACTAGCGTTGAAACGTGGAAGCCAGTAGGTTGACGCGTTGTCAAGTTATCAACGAAAGTTTGGAAAAATAAAAATAAACTAAGGCAGCCTCTTGAAGTTACTTCTTTCGGAGATCAAAAAAAAAAATATGTATTTTATTCTCTCCGCGATAAGTGAAAGAAGTACCCCACCCTTCCTCCAACAGCCTCAGTTCCTGCGACTGGACTAGTGCAGAGTGTAGTTACATTCTAGCATCGAATCTCTCAAGAAATCGTAATGACACGATTGCAAATAAACCATACCCGCGGGTTCAATCCCGGCCGGGGGTATGGTTTCTAGCATCGAATATTTGAAGCGAATAAGGAGAGAATAAAAAGTTATAACATGGAAACTAATATGTATTAGAATTCCTCCAATAAAAACAGCAAAGTAGGATGTGTCAGCATATTTCAAATATGCTAGCCGTGATGCCACGAACTTTTGAAATATTGTTATATCAGCATAGTTTGAACTATGCGATGACGCCCCACCGTGAGGCTGGGTCGAGTGAGGGCGTACCCTGGCAGTTACGTATCCTGAGTCAGTCACATCATCAGATTGTAGTCTAGGCTTCCTATCGCATATTTAATCAAAATACTATTATAACAGTCTCAGCGAGTTATCATTCACCATCACTCCTTACGAAAAATGGCTAGCTTAGATTGAAGGACTCGGATCAACTTCTCGGAAGTCAGCAAATAAGCCTCTGTGACACTAAGCATATACAGTAGGGAGCACTATAGAGGTGTGCATAGATAACTGGAATTAACTGACTTAGCTGAGGTAACTGTCCACCTGCTTCCTGAGTACACTCCACTGGCACGTACATCGTAAATTTACGTGTACACCGCTGGCACCATTTACCGTAAGGGCTCTTAAGTGGAGTGATGGTGAATGATAACTCTCTGAGATTGTTATATTAGTATTTTGAGTAAATATGTGATAGGAAGCCTAGCCTACAATCAGATGTGAGTGAGAAAGTTTAGGTAAGACATCATGTGGGGCGAGTTGGGAAGACGGGACAGGCGAATAGCGTTGGAGAGGAGTGTCCAGTCATAAAGTGCCACGGCTTAACCCAGCACCTAGGCGCTCGTGGGACAAATTGAAGAATCAGGAGTAGGCTCTGTTGCAACAGTCTTGTGGAGGTTGCAGGTCTTCAGTCTTGAGAAGCTGGAAGCAGGTTAGGTCGCAGGACAGGGTAGGCAGGTAGGAACATCAGAGGGCACCATACTAGTGGTGTTATTTGGCAGGTTTGTAGAGGAGCCATTTTCAGATTTCTTGAAGCTGCTCCTAGAGAGGTGGGAAAGTTTCGTCTTGTTTCCAAAGGTGAAACGTAGGGGCTTGAGGAATTCTAGAACTTGGGTAAGTGTGAAGAGGTGGCTTGCAAGCAACCTTGACGGTTCCAACACAAAGGGCTCTGTAGAGCTCAGTGCAGGTCGTGGTGTCAGCGTTAGTTGGAGAAGTATAAAACGAAAGGTTTTCCCATGAGGGTTTATTGGAGTCAAAAACAACAACAACAACTCCTTTTTCTTCTTCTTCGGAAGTGGAATGATTCAGTGGTTGAATTTTCAGTGGAGCTGGCAGGTGGCGGTGGTTCGGCAGGAACAGTGGAGAGGTGTGTTGGTTTATCAACAGGTTGTAAGATGTGGGAGGCGGTGGTTGAGGCAGAACAAACAACGTTGTCGCCGGTGGAGGTAGTTGTAGAAGATACAGGAACAGTTGCTTGGGCAGAAGGTTTGCAGGTGCAGCAAAGTTCACGACGGTGGGAAGGGTCTTCAGGATGTCGCCTGAAGGTGTGGAGTCTGGGAAATTAAGGTGGTCATGTTGTTCAGACGGAATAGTTCGTTTATGGTGGTGTTGAAAGTGCCGGGGTTTGCTGCATTTTCTAGGTGTACATACACCATGCAGTACAGCACCTTGGAGGAAGCACTGATTGGAAGTGGAGAGAGGGAGCTGCTGGGCGAAGGTGTCTGTAGAGTAGCGTGTAGAATCTTGGTGTCGGGTTGTAGTTTGGTTATAGCAGCGTATGTCAGTGAATTGGAGTTCTTGTTCTTCAGATCTTTTATTTTCTTGCATATGATTTCTTTCCTGAGTGGGCACTTAGCTGCATGGGTATGTTGATTACCCTTACATGTTCATTCGTTCATGTTCATCGTTCTCACATTTTGAACAGAACTTCTTATCCTTGAATTTACAGTCCTTGGTGGTGGGATTATAGGAGAAACAGTTCAAGCAGACGTGATAATGTGACTGACTGCCAGGGTACGCCCTCGCTGGAACCAGCAGCACGGCGGGGCGTCACAGCACGTTCAAACTATGCTGACATAACAGTATTTGAAAAGTTCGTGGCATCACGGTTAGCGTATTTGAAATATGCTTACTTGTACTCACTGGAACGAAGGCGAGAGAGATGCATCATAATCCACACCTGGAATATCCTAGAAGGAATGGTAACTATTCTGCGAACACAAATCATTCCCTACATAAGCAAAAGTAGGGGCCCAAGACTGTTCAGCAGCCTCCCATCAGGCATAAAGGGAATTACCAATAGACCCCTGGCTGCCTTCAGGACGGAGCTGGACAGATACTTAAAGTCAGTACCGGCTCAGCCGGGCAATGGTTCGTATGTTGGACTACATGCGGCCAGCAGTAGCAGACTGGTTGATTAGGCCCTGATCCACAGGGAGGCCTGGTCGTGGACCAGGCCGCGGGAGCGTTGACCCCCGGAATACCCCCCCAGGTGGACTCCAGGTAGGTAGGTAGGTAGATATATACCTCCCAAAACAAATTCAAACCTTCCAGTGACAAGATGCAACTCTGACGCATCATGAGCTGTGTGGAATTAGTACAAGCATCATCAGCCGTGTAGAATTAGTGGCACTACAAGCATCATCAGCTGTGTGGAATCAGCGGAGTAACAAGCATCATAGACTGGGTGGAGTCTGTGATGGTACAATTCTAGCTGCTCACTACATGCAGTGTTTCTCATGCGCGTTATCCCTCGGTCGTCTAATCATCACCAGGGGTGTAGAGTCAGTAATACCACAGTCATCAGCAGCTGTGGCGTGAGTGGTGCTACACTTCTAGTTGTTCATTATGTGCAGTCTCTCTCGTTTCTACGTTCATTTGCATCTGTCAGTCGCCTTGGTATTGCGGCTACTCATCAAAAATCTCACACATCTTTCACGAATGTCAATGAGTTCCCATTGTCGCACTTGACTCACTTCCTTCCCTCCAAGCTTCATTTATATGTAGATGGAGCAAGCTTCGTGTTGCGGCCCCTGCCAAACTAGCGGTTAAATAGTTAACCTGCCGGCCGGCAGTACCACTGGGTGCGTCATCAAACCCAATGTGGGGGCTGCTGAGCCGGCCTTAGAGCAGTAAGAGCCTGAGTGCCTCACGGTACACACCTAAGCAGTAGGTACCTGACCACCGAAGGGTACACGTCTACTGGCTTTAGTAACAGTATGTACCAGAGCGCCTCGCTGTACACACCTAAGCAGTAGGTACCTGACCACCGAAGGGTACACGTCTACTGGCTTTAGAAATATTATGTACCTGAGCGCCTCGCTGTACACACCTAAGCAGTAGGTACCTGACCACCGAAGGGTACACGTCTACTGGCTTTAGTAACAGTATGTACCAGAGCGCCTCGCTGTACACACCTAAGCAGTAGGTACCTGACCACCGAAGGGTACACGTCTACTGGCTTTAGTAACAGTATGTACCAGAGCGCCTCGCTGTACACACCTAAGCAGTAGGTACCTGACCACCGAAGGGTACACGTCTACTGGCTTTAGAAATATTATGTACCTGAGCGCCTCGCTGTACACACCTAAGCAGTAGGTACCTGACCACCGAAGGGTACACGTCTACTGGCTTCAACATTAAGTACCTGAACTCCGAAGGGTACACGTCTACTGGCTTTAGAAATATTATGTACCTGAGCGCCTCGCTGTACACACCTAAGCAGTAGGTACCTGACCACCGAAGGGTACACGTCTACTGGCTTCAACATTAAGTACCTGAACTCCTCAGGGTACACGTCTATGCAGTAGGTACCTGACCACCGAATCGTACCTATCTACTGGCGTTAGAAGAACCGCTCACCGCAGCTCACTGAGTCTGTTGGCCTCAGTTACTTGACGGCCGCATTCAGTGAGCTTGCAGCATGGTGTTCGGCTAGCGGTGTGTCAACCGCCTTTGGAGAGGATTTACTGGACTACCGGTGATGTCTGTGGACTCACCGTCTACGTTGATCAACTGTGGGCCGGAGTCGTCAGATGCTGTTTAGTGGGACATTACATGAAGAAAAGGTTGGAGTGTTACACTGAACTGGGCCAGGACCGTAGTGTGACACTGAGGGACGTACGATGGAGTGGAACACTGAGATATGCACAGGACCGTAGTGGAACACTGAGATGAAAAGGGTGTCGTGGGACACTGAAGATGGCCTGGTTGTAGTGTACACTGAACAGTGTCGTGTGACTGACTTCGTGTCGTGAGAGGCAGTTGATTGTAATTTATTATTATAAAAATGTTATTTATAATTTATTGTTTTAGCATAGAGATATATATATATAGTGACAGTAGTGTCAAGAGTTGTACCCTGTGTAGGGTTATTAATTATATTTTAGTAAAATGCTGATTATAATTTATTATAGTAACATGTACAAATATCATAGTTCAAATACCTCTAGACCAAAGATAGTTGATTTATATATATTAAAGATTAATTGATTTTAATGTGTGTATTTATGTATCCCGAACTCTTTATTACAAAAGAAGTAAATCTTAACATCTCTCTCTTCCATTTAAAAATTATTTTTTGTAATATATGAGTGGCCTGTCCGGGATGATAATGATTATCTAGAATGATTTCTGGATGATCATATCCGGGATGACGGTTCGGGATACATATTACATTGATCTTTGTGTGTCGGTCCTTTTGTGGTGGGGGTGTTGCGGCCCCTGCCAAACTAGCGGTTAAATAGTTAACCTGCCGGCCGGCAGTACCACTGGGTGCGTCATCAAACCCAATGTGGGGGCTGCTGAGCCGGCCTTAGAGCAGTAAGAGCCTGAGTGCCTCACGGTACACACCTAAGCAGTAGGTACCTGACCACCGAAGGGTACACGTCTACTGGCTTTAGTAACAGTATGTACCAGAGCGCCTCGCTGTACACACCTAAGCAGTAGGTACCTGACCACCGAAGGGTACACGTCTACTGGCTTTAGAAATATTATGTACCTGAGCGCCTCGCTGTACACACCTAAGCAGTAGGTACCTGACCACCGAAGGGTACACGTCTACTGGCTTTAGTAACAGTATGTACCAGAGCGCCTCGCTGTACACACCTAAGCAGTAGGTACCTGACCACCGAAGGGTACACGTCTACTGGCTTTAGTAACAGTATGTACCAGAGCGCCTCGCTGTACACACCTAAGCAGTAGGTACCTGACCACCGAAGGGTACACGTCTACTGGCTTTAGAAATATTATGTACCTGAGCGCCTCGCTGTACACACCTAAGCAGTAGGTACCTGACCACCGAAGGGTACACGTCTACTGGCTTCAACATTAAGTACCTGAACTCCGAAGGGTACACGTCTACTGGCTTTAGAAATATTATGTACCTGAGCGCCTCGCTGTACACACCTAAGCAGTAGGTACCTGACCACCGAAGGGTACACGTCTACTGGCTTCAACATTAAGTACCTGAACTCCTCAGGGTACACGTCTATGCAGTAGGTACCTGACCACCGAATCGTACCTATCTACTGGCGTTAGAAGAACCGCTCACCGCAGCTCACTGAGTCTGTTGGCCTCAGTTACTTGACGGCCGCATTCAGTGAGCTTGCAGCATGGTGTTCGGCTAGCGGTGTGTCAACCGCCTTTGGAGAGGATTTACTGGACTACCGGTGATGTCTGTGGACTCACCGTCTACGTTGATCAACTGTGGGCCGGAGTCGTCAGATGCTGTTTAGTGGGACATTACATGAAGAAAAGGTTGGAGTGTTACACTGAACTGGGCCAGGACCGTAGTGTGACACTGAGGGACGTACGATGGAGTGGAACACTGAGATATGCACAGGACCGTAGTGGAACACTGAGATGAAAAGGGTGTCGTGGGACACTGAAGATGGCCTGGTTGTAGTGTACACTGAACAGTGTCGTGTGACTGACTTCGTGTCGTGAGAGGCAGTTGATTGTAATTTATTATTATAAAAATGTTATTTATAATTTATTGTTTTAGCATAGAGATATATATATATAGTGACAGTAGTGTCAAGAGTTGTACCCTGTGTAGGGTTATTAATTATATTTTAGTAAAATGCTGATTATAATTTATTATAGTAACATGTACAAATATCATAGTTCAAATACCTCTAGACCAAAGATAGTTGATTTTTATATATTAAAGATTAATTTATTAATGTGTGTATTTATGGATCCCGAACTCTTTATTACAAAAGGAGTAAATCTTAATAACACCTTCTTTTAAAAATTACTTTTTTTGTAATACTTCGGGATCACGAGGGTAGAATCCCATCACCATAGCCTCCACCACAAGTTCTCTCGTCTTCCTTACACTCGTTTGGGAGCTCATTTTAAATAACATCTATTCCTGATTGATTCCTTTCTTTCCCTTCGTTTTCCTCCACTTCAAAAAATGTCTCTGTCTTAGTTATTTTACATAATGCTAAGGTTGGATTTATCCATGAGGACAATTTATATTTTCCGAAAACAATTTGTGAGAGAAAATGTTTTCTAAATTAACATTTTCCCAAATGCATAGAAATTTATATATTTTTTAAATAACATTACTTGTCTGTCCGAATCTCCGAAATGAACAATGTCATGGGCAAAGAGCAACTGTGACAATCCTAGCATTCATTTCGTTTACATCCCTATCAATAAGGTAAACAACCCAGATATCACATCACTGTCTAAGGCTTACTTATACCGAAAAAGTCTCCCTTTCTCCCACATACCCTAACCTACACCTCGATATCCACATAAACCTCTTTACTACCGTAAGCAACTTATCTATTCCATACATTTGCAACATTATCTACAGGCTCCCATATCCACCCTAATATATGCCTTTTCAAAATTCAAAAATGCTATGAGAAGTTCTTTAATTTTATCACTTTTGCGCTTCTACATAAACACTTTCCTGAAACCTTGTTCCTCTGTAATTCCACTCTCCATCTTACCCATAATTCTTTCAATAATTGCGTTACCATACACTAAGCAGCACACTCGACATGTTTATTCCTCCTATAATTCTTGAACTCTTTTTACCACCTTTTCCAGTGAAATAATGCATGTTCTCTGTCAATCTCTAGGCACCTTCCTTATTCATGTATATTTATCGTAAATGCACCAATTCCTCGAAATATTCCTCTAAATATTCCCAAGATCTTCCCAGTACATGAACCTCTCTGTTTAATGGCTTCCCTCTTACGTTTTATTACCGTTAAAGCCATTTGTTTCCTAATTTTTTCAACTTATTGATTTCACTATTTTTTCTTTGTTTTTTGGCAATTTTTTTTATAAACCTCTCATTAATTTTCTCTTTTCACTGTATACTCTTTTTATATATCTCTTCAAAATTGTGAAAACCTCTCAAATGCTAACTTTTTTCTTTCTTACCAGAGTGTATACCTCATCATTCCAGTAATCACTCCTCTTCCCTCCTGTACCCACCCTCCTAAACCACGAACTTCTTCTCGATAACACTGCATTTTTAAGTATATCCTATGCTTCTATTCCTCTCTCATTACCTGTACTTTTTTATCCCACCTTTCTTTCAATAGTTGCTTATATCTTACTCTATCTCCTATAGTTTAATAACTTTCCACTTCTCTTTTACCTACATATAACACTTTCCTTGTACCCCATCTACCTCTTACTCTCGCTGCACTTAAAAATGTTTTTGTGTGTTTTCATACCTTAGCTAAACTCTCATAAATTATGTTAAAATCCCTGAGGGGTTTAGCTGATAAAATTATTTCTGATTATTTTTTTTTTGAGTGGCTAGTCTCCCCATTCCCTTCCTCTTACCCTCTATCTCCCGCGTCTCTCTCTTTCTCTATCGCCTAATATAGTGCTCGATTTATATTGTACATATCTTGAGAGGCTCCGTTACATGGACGTCTAGGTCCTGCTTTTTTTTAATGCGCTTGCCGTCTCCCACTGAAGCAGGGTGACCCAAAAAAACTGACAGTCACCATCATTCACACTATCACTGTCACGACAGTTAAGATGTGCAGACATTGTGCTTCTCACCTCCAGGACTCATGTTCAGCTAACCGATTAGGTCCTGTTTATTGTGACAAAACTTACCACTCTGTGCTATTATTTGAATTTCGTAAAATCATAACGAGTGAAAATCTTTTATAATTTTTAACTGTTAGTAGACTAGAAATGGCCTCTTACTTCCTTCAATGATTTTAATGCACAAAAGAGAGACAAGTGATAACAAGCGACCCTCAGGTAATTTTGTGCTAAGTTAGGGTGCAGCTCACACTGCTTCTGCAGCCTAACCGTCTTCTCAGTTAGCTCTTCAAGTGACAAATATTTCCGAGCTCTCGCGCGGAGCTGTGACCGTGAGAGTCAAGAATGAGCTGAGAGAATGGCTGCGCTACAATTAGAGATGGTGAAAGAGCAAAGTAGACTGGAAAGCGAGAACAGAGAGGGAGAGGGAGAGGGAGAGGGGGAGAGGGAGAGGGGGAGAGGGAGAGGGGGAGGGGGAGAGAGAGAGAGAGAGAGAGAGAGAGAGAGAGAGAGAGAGAGAGAGAGAGAGAGAGAGAGAGAGAGAGAGAGAGAGAGAGAGAGAGAGAGAAAAGGCTGTGGGCCCAGACAAGTTGAGCCCAAGATTGTTGAGAAGATGTGCAGACCAGCTAGCAGCACCTCTAACTCGCATCTTTCAGCACTGCCTAGCACAGTGTAAATGGCCCTCTCCATGGAAAGAGGCAAATGTAGTCCCTGTTCACAAAAAGAAGAGCAGAGCAGAAATCAGCAACTACAGACCAGTGTCACTCCTGTCAATCACTGGTAAGATCCTTGAAACAATTATCTCAAGACAAATGACAGATTTTTTTGACTACCACTCACTACTTTGTGATCGTCAATATGGCTTCAGGAAAGGTTACTCTACTGCTGATCTGTTGTTAAACCTCTCCACTAAGTGGCACCAGTCATTGGATGAATCCAAAGTCAGCTGTGTGGTAGCACTGGACATTGCTGGCGCTTTCGACCGGGTGTGGCACCAGGGCCTCTTAGCAAAACTTCAAGCACTGGGAATTGCAGGCTCTACGCTATGTCTCCTCAGTGATTACCTTCATGGTAGATCTCTAAGTGTAGTCCTCAATGGAACGGAATCAGCAAGGCATCCTATTGGGGCAAGCGTTCCACAAGGAAGCGTGCTGGGTCCACTGTTATGGAATGTCTACTTCAACGACCTTCTTCATCTCATCCCAGAATCACATGCATATGCAGACGACTGTACACTGACATTCACTTATCCAAGAGAAGAAATGCCAGCTGCTCTAAGCTACATCAATCACCAGCTGAGAGCTATATCAGCTTGGGGAAATAGATGGCAAGTAACATTTGCACCTGAGAAAACGCAAATGATGATCGTCTCTAGGCACCATGATGGTAATGCTGGCGCAGTAGTAAGGATGAATGGGAGGATGTTGGCACCTGGAGAAGAAGTTGATATCCTTGGGGTGAAATTTGACTCCAAACTAACCATGAAGAACCATGTTATAAATCTTGCAAACAAGGCAGCCAGGAAGCTTACAGCACTTCGCCGTATCTCGCATCTGCTTGACAGTAGGGGTTGCAAGATCCTGTACGAGGCACAAGTACGCTCACACCTTGAGTATGCTCCACTTTCTTGGTTTGCCTGCCCCCCCTCTCATCTGCGACTGCTGGACAGAGTAGAGAACAGAGCAAGACGTCTCATCTCTCGCCTGGACCCATCCTGGATAGATCTGTCATTTCAGCAGAGCCTTCAACATAGGAGGGATGTGGGTGGCCTTACTGTTATGTACAAGGCCAATATTGTCAAAATACCACACTTGGATCCACTTCGAGGACAGCGTGAAACAAGCTTTTATGCCACAAGACGGGCAGAAAGCAGCAACTTCACTCTGGCTGTACCCTTCTCCAGAACATCACTCCATCTGAGATCATACATACCCAGGATGACTCGAGTATGGAACACATTCGTACAGCATAATGATATCAACGAGATAAAGTCAGTTGATCAAATGAAAATGCTGGCCCACAGATGGCTCCAACTTCATCCTGTCCCGTACTTGTATGTCTCATAACAATTAAAATGCTTTCAAATGAGCTGATGTAGGTAACAGCTCTTAGCTTGCCAATAAAGTTAGGAATCCTTAACCTGTAATATAGCTGTCAATAAAGCTAGGGATCCTTAAAACCTTGTCAAACCCTGTGTAAAAAAAAAAAAAAAAAAAAAAAAGAGACAGAGAGAGAGAGAGAGAGAGAGAGAGAGAGAGAGAGGGAGGGAGGTGTAGAGACAGTTTAGAACCGAGTTTATTGGAACCAGGGTCGTACAGGTGTGATGATCGACGTGCTGGTTCGAGTTCTGAGGTTCAGACTGCGGAGGGTAGCAGCGATACGGTTTCAAAGAGGACACAGGCGAACTCGCTAGGCTGACCAATGCAATATTGTGCTGCCTTTCGTCACTTTCGACTTTTAGGTAAAACTCATTTAGGTGCAATATATTGTTTATGACTGTTAAGGAAAAAGTGCGCTCAACGTTTATGAGATCATTCCCGAGAGATACCAGCAAGATTTTCGTAAGCTTTGTCAGCAGTGTGGACAGTCAACTCAAGCGCTAGCTTTGCCAAAGCTAAATAACTGCACCCAACCGAGGCTGTAAAACTACGAGAGTTGTAAATGATTATGCTGCATTATTTCAACTTACCCTTTGCGAGGTATACTTATGCATTTCATTTAATGTACAGCACAATCTTGACGAATTTTCTCATAATGACATTTTGGAGCTGGGTGAAGTCACTGATCATTATGAAATGCTGTATAAGGTGACTACAACACAATTTATACCTATTAAACAACACACGAAGCATAAACCAGGAAGAAAGAAGAAAGAGATTTTCTCCAAATAAGCGAGATCAGCATCAATACTCACCTCTGTCTCAGTATACTCCTAAAAATTACTTACCAGTCTCTAAGGAACAACTATAATAATATACGAGAAGACGGGACACATTAGGGGTAGGTGTTCAAGCTGGAATGAGATTGGTAAAGAAAAAAGAGAGAGAGATGACTCCGGTCATCAGCAGGTGCAGTCTAATCAGCAGCAGCAGAACGCTGAAACAAGAAGCCTTGTGGAGCAATAGCGCCTAATATTACCTCTTTGCCGCAGCCACAGTGGATAAAGCAACGTCGCTGGAATCTAACAGTCACTTACATAGAGATACAGTCATGAGTCACTTCAACAATCCTTCCAAAGCGTGTAACTACACGCTTGATGAGTGAACTAACCTCCACGTGGATATCCTGTTATAATCATAAAGAAGCCATCTGATTAAGGCTCCTTTGCACACGCCCCCTAAATGGAGAGTCACTTCAGTACAGGATATTTGACGGTGGGACTCTCACATAAATCATATATATTGGAGGTGAAAGGAAGATTCGTGCAAACCACTCGCTATTTTCAACTGTGGAGAAGAATGGTCTGTTATCGAGGCTAACAGTTCCTATCCAAGCCTTTTCTCACTTACTACCCATACATACACACGCGCACACACACGCACACACACGCGCACACACACACACACACACACACACACACACACACACACACACACACACACACACACACACACACACACTTTTAAACTTTTTTTTTTCTCTTCAAGGCCTCCCGCTGTTCTCTTGCGTCGTTTAGTAATTGTTGGGAAGTTCTTTACATTCCGGGCACCCATACATTCCCAACTTCAGCCCAGATTTACGAAATCCCTCTGTTCTTGGAACCACCGCAACCCTGCCAGTACGCACAAGACAGTTATTGTGCACCAAGACGATTCTTTCAGGGAATTACACGAGCATAGACCCTAATAGTCAAACCTGACATGCAATATTTTTAGATATTGTTGAGCATTGAAACGTCGCTCAGTCTCGACGAGTTCTCTCACGCCGTATAGATGAATCCATCCGCATGTTGCTAGTTATGTGGCCACTCATTGCTTCATCATATATGTGGTCACTCATATCTAGTTGGAAAAGTAAAATACATGTTATTACAAGGAAGAGGGACTGAATGTGGGAATTACTGAAACGTGACTAACGACTTAGCATTTCATAATTTGTATCAGAAATTAATAGACAGGACAATAATTAAGCACCTGTACCTGTTTCTCCTCCATTAGTGTATTTTGCAATGAGAGGTTGAAGAATTTTTTTTACCATCATACCATATAACACGACTCGAATAGATCATTCCTTTGTTGACAGTCTGTTGTGTAGTGTAGATGAACTTAATTCTGTCAGCCGTTCTTTTACCACTGGCTTTCGGTGGTGTATTCCAGCAGCATGAAAATCATTTCTGACAGTCCTAGGAATCACATTCAGTTTCATCATTTTAATGAGTTAGGGAATTGATTCGCTTCTGCACTCTCCTTTATAGATTCATTTTGTTCTGCTGACATTTTCTTGTGACATGATTTGGCTCGATCGCTAAGATTACCTTCCTCTTCCTATCTGGTTAACCATGTGTAAACAGTGTTCCGTGATATGCCTGGTTGACGAGCAGTGTTTGTAGGAGAGAAGGCTCATCCAGGTAATACTCCTACGGTGGTCATTTATGGCAGCCAACGATCGATAATACAAACGCAGCAGGTGCTGTTTGACACACTCGATATTCAGTCGGGTTATCATGTTAAGTTGAAATTATCTTTACAGATACTGCCATTCGAATCTCCTTTCCACTGTGTCGAACCATTAAACTTCACAGTAAGCAACCAAATGTTATTTCTAATTGCTTTGTCACAGAATATGTGAAGAGGCTGTATGCAAAATGACGTTTTAGTAATAAGTGCTTTAAAAAAAACTGTCATAATGATTCGTTATGTAGTTGTATATCTATGAAAATGTAACTTCTACAAGTCTTGTAAACAGAAATAATTAGACAAAACCAATAAAATATAATCTAGTTACAATCATAATCTATGTATATGGATACAAACAACATACTCTCTTTAAATCTGTTACCATTGTCGTTATAAACTACATCAGGTCATTCATGAAAGCGGACGTAACTCTTCTGCTTAATACGTCTAAGTTGACAGATGTAACTTCTGCTCAGCAGCGTGCGTGCGTGTGCGCGCGTGCGTGTTGGGAAACTTTTTTTTCTCCAGCTGTACGTAAAGAATGCAGCCGTTTTCTCTAAAGTCTTAACATAATTTTTTTCATGAGAATTAGACTGACGGGCAAGGACGTTAACAAAGTCCTGCTCCATTTAACAAGTGGAGGACAATGAAATTTTTTCCCTCCAGTTCCAATGGGTTTCGGAGTGGCCGATCTTTCTGGATTTAATGATAAGTTCTCGTCCGACTATCCCATTCGCACAGAAAACTATAATACTTTATCAAGTCTAACTGGAACACAGAAAAGATAGCAACAACTTTCCAACCACCACAAAGTTGCCAATTATATTTGTCATAGTCAATGCAGTTAAAAGCCTGCATTATGTTGACAAATATTTTATTGGGCAAAATATTGCCTTCAAACTTAAAATTTCCACGAATCAATGAAGAGTCTACTCAATAGGTCTATTAACATTATTTACAGTTGCCATCAACCCATCGATGTTGTTGCAGGCAACAAGGTCGCTTTCCATGAAGAATATGACGAAATCTTCGACTTTCATGAAACTTCCTCTGCTGCAGTCTGGAGCCCAACTGTTGGGTTTTAATGTTTGGACGTTCTAGATCTTTGGTAAGATTATTTAATTCAAACTAAGTTGCCATGTACCGTATCGAAGTTGGGGACATATCTGCATCTGGGTCTTCATTTCTAAAAGGTGTTATATCTTCCTGCCCAGTGCAAGAAATCATTGCTTTCTCTGGTTTAACATTCGATAACTCCTCTGAATATTCCTTATATCTTTCTAGTACATATACCTCCCCAGTACAAAACTCCCATTTTTCTTGTGCAAGCATATCGCCTTTTTCTCTTATTTTTACCTTATATCATAATATTTTGTTCCTTACGTATTTTTTTTACTTGCAGCACATATTTTATTTCGACTTTGAAAGTTACTCATTTCATCCATCTCCATTGCTACTTATCTCCACGTCGTCACTTCTTCCACCTGTCGTTTTGCAAAATAGATGAAGTTAACTAAACAAAGACAGTATAGTAATAATAATAACGTTTTAATCGAAGTAGAAATACATAAGATAAGAAAGCGAAATATAATGTAGTTGCATACATCCAGCTCCATAGGAATACACGAACAGAATAAAAAGATGACTCCTATATCTTTTGTTAGATAAAATAAATTAATTAAGAGAGACACAGGCATGAAGACTGGAGTTAAGAAATGAACGGGACTGAAGTGAAACTCCATATCAAATGAAGGCAAGTTACTTCGTACCACATTAGGTACATGTCAGTTTCGGTCACTGATTTTAGAAAGCTCTAAACAGTTGTGGTAAATGGTTTAGAAATCCGACAGCTTGAAGAACTGAGACACTTATGCAACATGTGGGGATCTTTATTGAAGAAACGTTTCGCCACACAGTGGCTTCATCAGTCCAATACAAAGCAGGAGGGTATAAGGAGGAAGAGTTGAGGTAATCAGTCCCTCAGCCTGGAATCAGTCCGTCAGTTCAGTCCGTCACTCTTGTAGGAAGTACAGCATAGGGCCAGAGAGGTGGCTTATATACTGCCGTCAGGTGAGTCGAAGCAGGAGGAGGCGGGATCACATTGGGACCATCCACTAGTGTAAATAGGTCTTCGTCCAAAGACTGGACAAGTGTGATGGACTGAACACATCAATTCCAGGCTGAGGGACTGATTACCTCAACTCCTCCTCTCCTTATACCCTCCTGCTTTGCACTGGACTGATGAAGCCACTGTGTGGCAAAACGTTTCTTCAATAAAGATTCCCATATGTTGCATAAGCGTCTCAATTCTTCAAGCTCTAAACAGTCAAAAAGCGGAATATAAATTCACTCTCAGTAACTGCAATATCTTTCTTCAAGTCAAATATATATGCATAGTCGTTAAGATTATTTTGTGTATAGGGAAAATTGTTTTTTTCTTCGTGCGTCATACAGGAGGTATTAGCAACGTCAACCCAATCTTCTGAGCAACATATTCTTCCTTCTCTAGTAACGGTCATTGTTTAACCATTTCCTCTTTTGAGATGACGTTGAGCGCTCGCACAAATAGAATATATAATAGCAGCAGCGAAAGGATATTGCTTGTATTAAAGTCCTTTTGAGGGAGACACGAAAAATAGATGAGATATTCACGATGTTGAAGCACTCAGCCTTGCTGGTCGCTGATAGAACGTCGAGAAGTGAGGACAGAGAGTACAGGGTTAAAAGACTGGAGTGCCCAGATTGAAGGGACATGGAAGACTGCATGGTGAAGTGACAGGAAAGATGAAGGGCAAGAGAGTAGGGATAGAGGGACAAGAAAAGGAGAGGGCAGGATAAGGGGACAGGACAGAAGAGTTTTCATTTTAAGAGAGAGAGGTGAGGAGATAGGACAGGGGAGAGTGCAGGGAGACATAAGAGAAAAGAGGTTGAGAGGACAGGACGACTGTGTGCAGAATGAGGAGACATAAGAAAAGACAGTGTATGAGCAACAGAATGTTATGTGAACAAAGGACTGTAACAAGCAGTTGATTAATGCAGAGAAAATTTAACAATTGCAAAATGAAACCCCTTTCAGAAATTATCCCTTGATTGGAGGTTCCTTGATGCCGGTGACGGCATTACTTAGATCAAGTAATGGACTTGTTTTCCTCTTTGTTTGATAGAGCCTGAATGTCTATCATTTCTCTAGGTACTGTATGACTCCTACAGGTTTATTGCTCCCCCATTAATGTAATAATTTTAACAATTTAGTTAGAACTGAAGTGCATAAAACAAGTGCATAAAACAAGTGCATAAAACAAGTGCATAAAACAAGTGCATAAAACAAGTGCATAAAACATTCTTTTGATGGAATGTAAAATATGTAAAATTTCATAAAAAAAAATGTATAAAACTTGGATGAAAACTGTTCATGAATATTAGTTATTCAGTCTCTTAGTTATTCTCTTTCACAATTTCTCTTTTCTCTGTGTATAAAAAGTCCAATATCCCTCTTTTTTCGCGTGTAGCCGCCGTGCTTATCACGTTCTGTAATATCAGAAAATCTAAGCAGTCTTAACTTTTTTTCCGCTTATTATAACATATAACATATTTAGCAAAACTTTCAAGCACTAAATATAATCTCACATAATTAATTCTTGTATTATTTTTACTTTAGCATTTCCAGAGTAACTGTCAGAATAGATTATTATGGAATCTTTTACCTTACTGTTAAATGCTCATTTGCTAGCAATTAATATCCATTATAATATTATGTTAGTTACCTGGAAAACAAGTCTCAGAATAAATCGAGGATTTCGTCTTAATTTTATACGAGTAGAATAATATAATTTCTCTATAGTATAGTCTGTCCTACCTCCATGCACCCAGCTAACTTTAATAGTCGGTTATTGTGTTGGAGTCTAGGAACTCCTGTCATAAAATAACTACGTAAGAATTATTAGTAGATTGTGTAAAACTGCGCTTCATCCAATGTCTGTTTCAGTAGCTCAGTTTCATAGTGTTGCAGCGTCTGCGTTGCAGCGTCTGCGTTGCAGCGTCTGCGTTGCAGCGTCTGCGTTGCAGCATTACAGTGTTGCAGTTCTACAGTCTTCCTTCATCACAGTTTTGCTGGGTAAGAGTGTTGCTGAGTAGTAATACTCTGAGAAATTCAGTATGGCTAAATCATTGTTATAGTCAGTGTAGCAGTACTCTGTAATAACGTGAGTGGAGGAATCTCGCTCAGTGTTGTATCTAACGCAAGAAATATTGCAAAACGTTTTCTTTCGAAAATAATGTTATACAGAGCATAAGTCAATATTTTGCAAGAGCATTGCACGCCTTAGAATTTCACACAAAAGTGGATGTATATCAGTCTGTGAGGCATAAAAGAATGGTATCCTAGCATGGCGTAACCCCAGGTCTCTGTACGTCAATGGTCGCAACAGGAATAGTGCATAGTGAGGCCAAACATTCTAATGCATCCAAAGATTTGAAAATTTGAAGCTAATCATAGGAGGCATTCACAGATTACCTCATGAATGCAACATCTCAGTTTCTTCAAAGAAAATACAAAAGTAGGTCTTAAACAGCCATTATTAATTCATACTATGCACTAAGAAATTTCGAGTGCTAGTGTATTTTGGCATCCTGATTAGAAGTCGCATTTTTAAATTATCGGCGTTGAAGCATTGAAACTAAATGGACGAGGTAATCAAAAATTACCAAATAAATAATCGTATTTTTATCACACTCTGCAATAATGAAAATTGGAATTCAAACAAGAGTCACTCCGAACTTTTCTCCAGTTACTTCATCAAAGCCAGTTTGCTTAATAAATAAACAAATTAAAAGTTACAGAACCCAAAATCAAAGCGAAGCCCTCCTTTAGTAAAGCGCATCAGTATTAAAGTTCAAAGTCATCCAAAAGATTTTTTTTTCAATTGTTGCACAGAATCCGATAATTACGATTATATTAACTGTGTTAGTAAATTTAAAAAAATTGTAACTACGCACCCTAAATCCAAAACCATTTCCTCCATTTTCATAACTTGTATCAGGCAGTCAAAAATTATGCCTTTCAGAAAAGATAAACTGTGGTTATTACATTAAGAATACAGTTTTATAGTGAAAATTAAACTGGTAAATTGGGAATATACCTATTCCACTATGCCAACCTTCCTCTAAAATGCTGAATCTGATCAAATAACGCTTTCTAAAGTTATGCCAATGAACCAAACCAGGAATGATTATTTAAAAATACTAGAAGGCACCTGCACTTGCCAAGTGTTCCAAAAAACTTAGTTGTAGTTCACCAGTTACTTAAACTTCGTTTCGTAAAGACAATATAAGATCTGTTTTGATTACCTTAAGTCACTGAATAATCGTGTATCCTTATTAGTAGTAGTAGTTTGAAACTACTAATAAAGTGCGTAGGTATCGCTTTGCAAATTTAATATATAAAATAATGGGAAAATTTTCACCCTTTAAAATCATCCTGAATATAATGGAGCAAGATAACCATTGAATGGCTTCAGTGTTTAATAAATGGCGTATCAAACAGAATACTTCTCCGTATGTTTACTTTTTGTAACTAATTTAACATATCAAAATAGTTATACAACTTTGAATCGATTCATTTTAAGTATTATTAGGGAATCCCTCTTCTGATCGGCTTCAAAAATATTAACACTTTCATTCGTTAACAAAGAAAGGCACAATTCGGTGACTGGAACAATACACTAATAACCGGCACAAGTCGGACCTAAACGTCGTCTTAAGCTCCTCTCTTCTATGTGCGGGTTATTTATATACTTTCATTCTTTAATGAGGATGATGCTCAGTAAGTTTATTCTGCCTAAGTATAAATATGAAATTTTACTGACTTTACCAAATTTTGAAATTATTGGATTCACGGTAATTACTGGAATTAAAACCTCGAGAAGCTTCAGAACTTTTGTATTGGAAGCCCTTATTAAAAGAAAGCTTTCCTTTCAGTTTAAACTGTTTAAATTATGATTTTCCTATTTTGTTAAATTGGTTTGTGAGAGTTAACTCGGGAAACCATTTTCTGATCGGCTTCAAACACCGAATTTTGTGGCGTTTCATAGGGAAGGTTTTTGTCATAAATCTGGGTGGTTTAGGAGCCAATATATAATTTTGTTGGATTTTTTAAAATAAATTAAAGTATTTAAAAAAAACAATAAATATTTTTCTTCAGCCATTGTAGAATTATTTAAGTAAAAGAAATGAGAAAAGAAAATTTTGAAATAATTATCACATTTTAATGTTTTTTTTAAAGTTCACGAATTTACTAAGCTCTTAATTTGATCCCCTATATTCTTGAAATATTTTGCTGCTGCTGCTGGTGCTGCAGCTGGTAGTGCTGGTGCTGCTGGTGCTGCAGCTGGTAGTGCTGGTGCTGCTGGTGCTGCAGCTGGTAGTGCTGGTGCTGCTGGTGCTGCAGCTGGTAGTGCTGGTGCTGCTGGTGCTGCAGCTGGTAGTGCTGGTGCTGCTGGTGCTGCAGCTGGTAGTGCTGGTGCTGCTGGTGCTGCAGCTGGTAGTGCTGGTGCTGCTGGTGCTGCAGCTGGTAGTGCTGGTGCTGCTGGTGCTGCAGCTGGTAGTGCTGGTGCTGCTGGTGCTGCAGCTGGTAGTGCTGGTGCTGCTGGTGCTGCAGCTGGTAGTGCTGGTGCTGCTGGTGCTGCAGCTGGTAGTGCTGGTGCTGCTGGTGCTGCAGCTGGTAGTGCTGGTGCTGCTGGTGCTGCAGCTGGTAGTGCTGGTGCTGCTGGTGCTGCAGCTGGTAGTGCTGGTGCTGCTGGTGCTGCTGGTGCTGCAGCTGGTAGTGCTGGTGCTGCTGGTGCTGCAGCTGGTAGTGCTGGTGCTGCTGGTGCTGCAGCTGGTAGTGCTGGTGCTGCTGGTGCTGCAGCTGGTAGTGCTGGTGCTGCAGCTGGTAGTGCTGGTGCTGCTGGTGCTGCAGCTGGTAGTGCTGGTGCTGCTGGTGCTGCAGCTGGTAGTGCTGGTGCTGCTGGTGCTGCAGCTGGTAGTGCTGGTGCTGCTGTTGCTGCAGCTGGTGGTGCTGGTGCTGCTGGTGCTGCAGCTGGTGGTGCTGCTGCTGCTTCTGCTGCAGCTGGTGGTGCTGGTGCTGCTTCTGCTGCAGCTGGTGGTGCTGGTGCTGCTTCTGCTGCAGCTGGTGGTGCTGGTGCTGCTTCTGCTGCAGCTGGTGGTGCTGGTGCTGCTTCTGCTGCAGCTGATGGTGCTGGTGCTGCTTCTGCTGCAGCTGGTGGTGCTGGTGCTGCTTCTCCTGCAGCTGGTGGTGCTGGTGCTGCTTCTGCTGCAGCTGGTGGTGCTGGTGCTGCTTCTCCTGCAGCTGGTGGTGCTGGTGCTGCTTCTGCTGCAGCTGGTGGTGCTGGTGCTGCTTCTGCTGCAGCTGGTGGTGCTGGTACTGCTTCTGCTGCAGCTGGTAGTGCTGGTGCTGCTTCTGCTGCAGCTGGTGGTGCTGCTTCTGCTGCAGCTGGTGGTGCTGCTGCTTCTGCTGCAGCTGGTAGTGCTGGTGCTCCTTCTGCTGCAGCTGGTGGTGCTGCTTCTGCTGCAGCTGGTGGTGCTGCTTCTGCTGCAGCTGGTGGTGCTGCTTCTGCTGCAGCTGGTGGTGCTGCTTCTGCTGCAGCTGGTGGTGCTGCTTCTGCTGCAGCTGGTGGTGCTGCTTCTGCTGCAGCTGGTGGTGCTGCTTCTGCTGCAGCTGGTGGTGCTGCTTCTGCTGCAGCTGGTGGTGCTGCTTCTGCTGCAGCTGGTGGTGCTGCTGCTGCTTCTGCTGCAGCTGGTGGTGCTGGTGCTGCTTCTGCTGCAGCTGGTGGTGCTGGTGCTGCTTCTGCTGCAGCTGGTGGTGCTGGTGCTGCTTCTGCTGCAGCTGGTGGTGCTGGTGCTGCTTCTGCTGCAGCTGGTGGTGCTGGTGCTGCTTCTCCTGCAGCTGGTGGTGCTGGTGCTGCTTCTGCTGCAGCTGGTGGTGCTGGTGCTGCTTCTGCTGCAGCTGGTGGTGCTGGTGCTGCTTCTGCTGCAGCTGGTGGTGCTGGTACTGCTTCTGCTGCAGCTGGTAGTGCTGGTGCTGCTTCTGCTGCAGCTGGTGGTGCTGCTTCTGCTGCAGCTGGTGGTGCTGCTTCTGCTGCAGCTGGTGGTACTGGTGCTGCTTCTGCTGCAGCTGGTGGTACTGGTGCTGCTTCTGCTGCAGCTGGTGGTGCTGGTGCTGCTTCTGCTGCAGCTGGTGGTGCTGGTGCTGCTTCTGCTGCAGCTGGTAGTGCTGGTGCTGCTTCTGCTGCAGCTGGTGGTGCTTGTGCTACTTCTGCTGCAGCTGGTAGTGCTGGTGCTGCTTCTGCTGCAGCTGGTGGTGCTGGTGCTGCTTCTGCTGCAGCTGGTGGTGCTGGTACTGCTTCTGCTGCAGCTGGTAGTCCTGGTGCTGCTTCTGCTGCAGCTGGTGGTGCTGCTTCTGCTGCAGCTGGTGGTGGTGCTGCTTCTGCTGCAGCTGGTAGTGCTGGTGCTCCTTCTGCTGCAGCTGGTGGTGCTGGTGCTGCTTCTGCTGCAGCTGGTGGTGCTGCTTCTGCTGCAGCTGGTGGTGCTGCTTCTGCTGCAGCTGGTGGTGCTGCTTCTGCTGCAGCTGGTGGTGCTGCTTCTGCTGCAGCTGGTGGTGCTGCTTCTGCTGCAGCTGGTGGTGCTGCTTCTGCTGCAGCTGGTGGTGCTGCTTCTGCTGCAGCTGGTGGTGCTGCTTCTGCTGCAGCTGGTGGTGCTGCTTCTGCTGCAGCTGGTGGTGCTGCTTCTGCTGCAGCTGGTGGTGCTGCTTCTGCTGCAGCTGGTGGTGCTGCTTCTGCTGCAGCTGGTGGTACTGGTGCTGCTTCTGCTGCAGCTGGTGGTGCTGGTGCTGCTTCTGCTGCAGCTGGTGGTGCTGGTGCTGCTTCTGCTGCAGCTGGTAGTGCTGGTGCTGCTTCTGCTGCAGCTGGTGGTGCTTGTGCTACTTCTGCTGCAGCTGGTAGTGCTGGTGCTGCTTCTGCTGCAGCTGGTGGTGCTGGTGCTGCTTCTGCTGCAGCTGGTGGTGCTGGTGCTGCTTCTGCTGCAGCTGGTGGTGCTGGTGCTGCTTCTGCTGCAGCTGGTGGTGCTGGTGCTGCTTCTGCTGCAGCTGGTGGTGCTGGTGCTGCTTCTGCTGCAGCTGGTGGTGCTGGTGCTGCTCCTGCTGCAGCTGGTAGTGCTGGTGCTGCTTCTGCTGCAGCTGGTAGTGCTGGTGCTGCTTCTGCTGCAGCTGGTGGTGCTGGTGCTGTTTCTGCTGCAGCTGGTTGTGCTGGTGCTGCTTCTGCTGCAGCTGGTAGTGCTGGTGGTGCTGGTGCTGCTTTTGCTGCAGCTGGTAATGCTGGTACTGCTTCTGCTGCAGCTGGTGGTGCTGGTGTTGCTTCTGCTGCAGCTGGTGGTGCTGGTGTTGCTTCTGCTGCAGCTGGTGGTGCTGGTGCTGCTGCAGCTGGTGGTGCTAGTGCTGCTTCTGCTGCAGCTGGTAGTGCTGGTGGTGCTGGTGCTGCTTCTGCTGCAGCTGGTAGTGCTGGTGGTGCTGGTGCTGCTTCTGCTGCAGCTGGTAGTGCTGGTGGTGCTGGTGCTGCTTCTGCTGCAGTTGGTAGTGCTGGTGGTGCTGGTGCTGCTTCTGCTGCAGCTGGTGGCGCTGCTGCTGCTGCAGCTGCTGGTGGTGGTGCTGGTGCTGCTTCTGCTGCAGCTGGTGGTGCTGGTGTTGCTTCTGCTGCAGCTGGTGGTGCTGGTGCTGCTTCTGCTGCAGCTTGTGGTACTGGTGCTGGTGCTGCTGCTCCTGCTGCTATTGCTGCCGGTCATATTGGTTGGTAAAGTATTCTTGTCAACCACTACCCTCCTCCAAGACTTTTATTTATTCTTCAACATTCCCTTATTCGATCAGCTACAAATTTTAAGCTGTGGTGGACTATCAATGAGCAAACATTCTTCCAGTTCCCATCTTGTCAATTTTCTACAGATAATCCCAGTTTTTACTTTTATTAGTGGCACTAGTAGTTGCCATTTTGCTAATTTTAATTTAATTTTTATTTTATTTTTATTCAGTATCCGGAATTTGTCTTTTAATAATGTTGTAAATCTTTAATAATTGAAGTATCTTATACTGATAAAATATTTAGAGTTTAGGCTGCGTAGGTACAAACTTATCAATTTTTCTAACGTAGTGTTTAAAATTGTTAGATTCTCTGCTACCGGATTATGCATCTTCTGATCTGTTTCAAAACTTTCAGTGATTGCTTTTTATCTTAAAGAAAGTCTTGACTTAATACTGGGTCGTCCATCCTCCAGTTTGCCTATTTATTGAACAAATTGTTTTCTGTGAAATAATTAACAAATGCTTAAGCTTTAAATGTGGTGGCATTTAATCAGAAAAAAATTTGGATTACTTTGACCTTGTTTGGTTCTCGTTTTATACTTTTAGGTATACCCAAAGGGGTGACTCTACATAATTAGCTGAATATCTCTCTCTCTCTCTCTCTCTCTCTCTCCCTGTCTCTCTCTCTCTCTCTCTCCCTGTCTGTTTTTTTTTTTTTTTTTTTTTTTTTTTTTTTTTTTTTTTTTTTTTTTTTTTTTTTTTTTTGGTTTCGTCCAAACTTTCTTCAAACTTTTGTTTATAACTAAACAAAGACTAATCGGATCAGCTTCACTTCTCAATGCTGAAATATTGTATCAGGGGAAGTATTGAGAATTCAGGTTGGCCGATGGTTAAGTCAACAGCCAAGGAACAACGCAAGAGTAATAAAACCAAATATAAAAGGATAGAAACCATACCCTCGGCCGGGATTGAACCCGCGGTCATAGAGTCTCAAAACTCCAGCCCGTCGCGTTAGTCAGTTATAAAAGGATAGTTTTGTTAAGTTCCTGTATGTCCCCTCTACCAATATTTACAATATGTATAGAGCGCAATATAGCAGGAGTCGAGACACTTACCATACAAATGAGAATTGCAATAAATGAGAGAGCAAAGTGAGCTCACTTTTATAGGCTAGTACTATGTGTAATCAGCCATAGCAACTGAAACCAGACTAGGAATTCAATTACGTAATATCGCCTAATTCGACTCTTTACCCTGATTTAACATTTAAAACTGGCAGCAGTCATGACGCAGTTGGGGGCCCCTAAAATTGAGCACTTCACAACTCCCTGTTTAGTTGATTAGCTGATTTAAATGATAGTGGTTGTAGCAATGTTGGTAGTGGTGATGGTGAAGGTGGTAGTAATGAAGGTGGTGGTGGTAGTGATGACGGTGAAGGTGGTGGGGGTGGTAGTGATGACGGTGAAGGTGGTGGGGGTGGTAGTTATGACGATGAAGGTGTGGGGGTGGTAGTGATGACGGTGAAGGTGGTGGTGGTAGTGGTGACGGTGGTGGTGGTAGTGGTGACGGTGAAGGTGGTGGGGGTGGTAGTGGTGACGGTGAAGGTGGTGGGGGTGGTAGTGATGACGGTGAAAGTGGTGGGGGTGATAGTGATGACGGTGAAAGTGGTGGTGGTAGTGATGACGGTGAAGGTGGTGGTGGTAGTGATGACGGTGAAGGTGGTGGTGGTAGTGGTGACGGTGAAGATGGTGGTACCAGGTAGTGGTGACGGTGAAGGTGGTGGCAATGGTGACGGTGAAGGTGGTGGCAATGGTGACGGTGAAGGTGATGATGACGGTGAAGGTGGTGGTGGTAGTGGTGATGGTGAAGGTAATGGTGGTGGTAGTGGTGATGGTGAAGGTGGTGGTGGTAGTGGTGATGGTGAAGGTGGTGGTGGTAGTGATGGTGAAGGTGATGGTGAAGGTGGTGATGGTGAAGGTGGCGGTGGTGATGGTGAAGGTGGTGGTAGTGATGGTGAAGGTGGTGGTAGTGATGGTGAAGGTGGTGGTGGTAGTGATGGTGAAGGTGGTGGTGGTAGTGATGGTGAAGGTGGTGGTAGTGATGGTGAAGGTGGTGGTGGTAGTGATGGTGAAGGTGGTGGTGGTAGTGATGGTGAAGGTGGTGGTGGTAGTGGTGAAGGTGGTGGTGATGACGGTGAAGGTGGTAGTGGTAGTGGTGGTGATGACGGTGAAGGTGGTGGTGGTAGTGGTGATGATGAAGGTGGTGGTGGTAGTGGTGATGGTGAAGGTGGTGGTGGTAGTGGTGATGGTGAAGGTGGTGGTGGTAGTGGTGATGGTGAAGGTGGTGGTGGTAATGATGGTGAAGATGGTGGTAGTGGCGAAGGTGGTGGTGGTAGTGGTGATTGTGAAGGTGGTAGTGGTGGTAAAGGTGGTGGTGGTAGTGGCGATGGTGAAGGTGGTGGTGGTGAAGGTGGTGGTGGCAGTGATGGTGAAGGTGGTAGTGGCAGTGATGGTGAAGGTGGTAGTGGTATTGATGACGGTGAAGGTGATGGTGGTAGAGATGACGGTGAAGGTGTGGTGGTAGTAATGACGGTGAAGGTGGTGGTGGTAGTGATGACGTTGAAGGTGGTGGTGGTAGTGGTGAAGGTGGTGGTGGTAGTGGTGAAGGTGGTGGTGGTAGTGGTGAAGGTGGTGGTAATATTGGTGATGAAGGTGGCGGTAATAATGGTGAAGGTGGTGGTAATAATGGTGATGGTGAAGGTGGTGGTAATAATGGTGATGGTGAAGGTTTTGGTAATAATGGTGATGGTGAAGGTTTTGGTAATAATGGTGATGGTGAAGGTGGTGGTGGTGGTGATGGTGAAGGTGGTGGTAGTGATGGTGAAGGTGGTGGTGGTAGTGATGGTGAAGGTGGTGGAGGTAGTGATGGTGAAGGTGGTGGAGGTAGTGATGGTGAAGGTGGTGGTGGTAGTGATGGTGAAGGTGGTGGTGGTAGTGATGGTGAAGGTGGTAGCGATGGTGAAGGTGGTAGTGGTAGTGATGGTGAAGGTGGCAGTGGTAGTGATGGTGAAGGTGGTAGTGGTAGTGATGGTGAAGGTGGTAGTGGTAGTGATGGTGAAGGTGGTAGTGTTAGTGATGGTGAAGGTGGTAGTGGTAGTGATGGTGAAGGTGGTAGTGGTAGTGATGGTGAAGGTGGTAGTGGTAGTGATGGTGAAGGTGGTAGTGGTATTGATGGTGGAGGTGGTAGTGATGGTGAAGGTGGTAGTGGTAGTGATGGTGAAGATGGTAGTGGTAGTGATGGTGAATATGGTAGTGGTAGTGATGGTGAAGATGGTAGTAGTAGTGATGGTGAAGATGATAGTGGTAGTGATGGTGAAGATGGCAGTGGTAGTGATGAAGATGGTAGTGGTAGTGATGGTGAAGATGGTAGTGGTAGTGATGTTGAAGATGGTAGTGGTAGTGATGGTGAAGATGGTAGTGGTAGTGATGGTGAAGATGGCAGTGGTAGTGATGAAGATGGTAGTGGTAGTGATGGTGAAGATGGTAGTGGTAGTGATGGTGAAGATGGTAGTGGTAGTGAAAGTGAAGATGGCAGTGGTAGTGAAAGTGAAGATGGCAGTGGTAGTGAAAGTGAAGATGGCAGTGGTAGTGATGGTGAAGATGGTAGTGGTAGTGATGGTGAAGATGGTAGTGGTAGTGATGGTGAAGATGGTAGTGGTAGTGATGGTGAAGATGGTAGTGGTAGTGATGGTGAAGATGGTAGTGGTAGTGATGGTGAAGATGGTAGTGGTAGTGATGGTGAAAGTGGTAGTGGTGGTAGTAAGAGTGATGGACATGTACCTACACGTATTCATATACTCTATACACATGCACACATGCCTGCATTTTAATATATACTCCCATATATTCATACATGCTATCATAATATATGCACATTACATACATATATATACTTACAATATATACACATATATGTACTTACAATTCATAGTCATGTTTGTGTACTTACAGTACACAAATACTCGCAATACACACACATACGTATACTCACAATACACACATACATATCCTTACGATACACACATACATATACTCACAATACACACATACATATACTTACAATACACACATACTTATCCTTACGATAGACACATACTTATCCTTACGATAGACACATACTTATCCTTACGGTATACATACATATACTCACAATACACACATACCTATACTTACAATACACACATACATATACTTACAATACACACATACATATACTTACAATACACACATACATATACTTACAATACACACATACATATATTTACAATACACACATACATATACTTACAATACATACACACACACATACTTTCAATACACACACATATATACTTGAAATACATACATACATATATTCTCACACATTCATAAGAGTACATCTCCGCATTCATACATGCACAAACCAACGTATGCACAAACTTATTAATACACAATCATGTATATATATGCTCACGTATTTATACCCACATTTATGTAAATATACATCTGCTAATACATGCAGTAATAGAGTTATAAGCACATATAAACACAAAAATACACTCATATACAAGTGTACATAGGTATAAAAATATATTTTCAAACCATACATATATTGATATTTTAACATTTTGTTTCTTTTGAACTTTATCATCAACTTTCACTATTGCTGTTGTGTACTTTGAGGAAGAAGAGGCTGGGCTTGTAAGTATAGGGATAGCTATTTCGATTCACTTAACGACCGAAATTCACCGGTTAATGGCAGATAAAGGGAAAGTGGAATTCTGGGTTTTCATGTGATAATTTGCGAATGATAATAAGGTTTGGTTTTTAAACAGCAATGCTAATTTGTTAATGCAAGTTGTAAGCATCTTCAAACTTCAAGTGACGGCATTGACCATCTCACATAGATATTAATTTCAGCGAGATGATTAGCGAATGTATTTCGAGATTTCTCCCTTGTCATTTTGAGATTTCTTACCTGATATTTCCAGATGTGTCGATGTGTTCAGTCCATCAGTCTTGTAGAATGTACAGCATAGGGCCGTAGACGTGGCTTATATTCTGTAGTCAGGTGAGGCGAAGCAGGAGGAGGCGGGGTCATAGTGGTACCATACACTAGTCTAAGTAGGTCTTCGTCTAAATGTTGGACAAGTTTTGAAGAATTCTTTGTATCAAGATCCCATGATGATACAGTGTCTGACAGTTGTGATGAATGGTTTTGAAAACCGATAAGTTGAAGATTGAGACACTTATGCAACATATGGGAATCTTTATTGAAGAAGCGTTTCGCCACACAGTGGCTTCATCAGTCCAATACGAAGTAGAGAGATGTAAGGAGGAGGAGGAGTTTGAGATTTGTGGCATGCAAAGAGTACGTAACCTTTATTCGGCGCATGGACACACCCTCATTTACAGGCTATCTCCCCCAACCAGCGAACCAGGTTGCTAAGAGTTGATGATGGGGCCCCATCGTTCAACTAGTGACCAGGTTCTAGCCAATAAGAAGGTGGGATTGACAATCGCAGAGGTTATGTGGATACCGCTCTCCTGTCTGCCCTTGTCATTCCCACTCTAGAGCTGGTTGAAGCACGGTCTGCTATCTTGTGGCTTCTATTTCTGCCTTGCTTACCGTGGAGTGCACTATATTTATCACTGTACATAGTGTACATATTGCTGTTATAATTGGTGAAGGATAATATAAGTCTAAACTTTTTCTGCTGTGTTTATTTGCTCCCATTACACCTGGGATAACAGGCCCTTTGAAATCCTAGGTTGTAATATGGGTAGCCTGTCCGAGAGCTGGACTTAGAGAAACGGTTGAGCTTAGGGTGAAGCTTGTAGCAGGAACATTGTGTAGCTTGCTGTTTCGCTTCGCTTTACAAATTTTGCGTGTCAGTTGCTTATGATCAGCCTTGCTATTGTGTGATCGTTCAACAGCTCGCTACTAGCTTGTTCAGTGTGCTCGCTTCGCTACGGTCAATCTTGTGTGCAGTCGGCTTTGCTTGTATGCGTATTCTGCAATCGTACTGTGCATAGCTAAGCGTGTTCTGCAAATTAACGTGTTACGTTGGGGTATTCGTACTGTGCATAGCGAATAACTTATGCCACCTAGACGAGTCAGACGCCTGGTGTCGGCATATACTTTGCATAACCTACCTAAATTGTCTCTACAGCGTTGTTGGCAAATTGCTCGTTCCATTGGCATTCCCTATAAACGCACTCTCACAGCTGCGCAACTGCGTTCACTTATTGCTGACATACTTATTGAAGAAGAGATGGCACATCAAACTCCTCCCTCTACGGGAGCTAGGGCAAAAACTACTATGTTCTCGCATGAGGAAGATGATATACCTACGGAGCAAAATGGTCAGTATAGTGCAGCTGGGTTGTCTCAGGGTGAATCAGCGTCGTTGGCACTTGAGCTGGCAAAAATCAATCTTGAGCAAACTAGGGAACAGAGAGCATTCGCAAGGGAAGAATTTGATAGGGAAAGAGAAAGGAGGCAGTTTTCGCATTCTGTAAACGATTTCAGTTTACAAAAAGCAGTACAGCTTGTTCCCCGCTTCAATGAGGCCGAACCAGAGCAATTTTTCGAAAGCTTCGAAAATCAGGCTCGAGCCTTGAGGTGGCCGGAACAGCACTGGGCAGCGTTGGTTCATACAGCATTATTGGGTAAGGCACAGGAATTTACGTCGGTATTAACTGACGCTGAATTCTCTGATTATCAAGTAGTGAAGACCACAGTGTTGGGAGCATATACATGTATCCCAGCTAAATATCGTAAGACCTTCAAATTGAACAGGCGGCAACTTGGTCAATCCCTGGTGGACTTTGTGAGACAGCAAACCAAAGCTTTTACCAGCTGGTATAAAGCGAGTGGTGTCTCTAACTTTGAGGAGCTGGTGCAGCTTATTCTGATTGATAACCTGCTGGAGTCTGTGGGACCAGAGGTTCGTGTCTTTCTGCAGGATCGTGACTTAACCACTGCATTGGAGGCGGCCAGGTTGGCTGATACCTTCGAAACGAACCGCTCCTTGTCCGAGCGGTCCTGTCTCTCTTTTCAACAGTCTGGCGTGAGCAGAGATCGACAACATTGGAGAATGAAGTGCCAGCCGGAGGGAGAGCGTCTACGTCATCCAAATAAGTCACCTGGTGAGCCACGCTTCTCAACATATGGTCCCCCTGCGGAGAGGCAAACTACTTATGGAGCATCTCGACAACAATATCCAGAGAGGCACCAGCCAGAACGACACCACTTGCAACGTCATCAGGGAGTAAAGGGCAAGCCTGTCGTCTGCTTCAGATGTAATAAAGTAGGTCACATCAGTTCCAACTGCCCCCAAAAGCCTCAACCCATCGGGAAAATCTCTAATATCCCTAGTAACATGTCCCCTAGTGAAGTAGAAAAAGGTATGGCCCCTTATTATTGCGAAAGTCTTATTTCCCTTCAGGAAAACTCAGAACCAACTAAAGTAAATACCTTTAGAGATACTGGAGCATATTGCTCACTTGTCAGAGAAGGAATATTACCCCTTTCAGAGAATACTTCCTTGAATTCCTCAGTTTTATTGGAAGCTTACGGAGGAACTATATATTCAGTTCCTTTGCATAAAATTTATGTACAGTGCAAATATTACACTGGGTACTTGACTGTAGGTATCTCAAAAGGATTTCCCATGAAAAATGCCATGTTATTACTGGGTAATAACATTACTACTGTTACTTCGTGTCCTGAACCTATAATGATTAATGCTTCTCCAGTGTTGGCCATAACTCGGGCAACATCCCAAGGGTTGTCTGGGGAGAATGTTGACCTATCCTTGGACGACTCCGATCTCGGAATAGCCACGTTGTTTTATGAGACACACCGGCCGGAGTCTCGTAAATCAAGTGAACAGACCCCGATCAAGCCTTCCTATTCCCAGGTTGCAGGATTCCCAGATGTCTCTGTTTCCATGCCCGAGGGACTGTCCTTCCGGGAGGAACAACGAAAGGACCCTTCTTTAAAATTCGCTTTTCAGGCAGCCATGGGTAAATCCTCTTGGGGTCATCCAGTCAAGTATGAAGTTAAAAATGATTATTTGGTTTGCACTGAGACTGGTAAGGAGAAAGAGGGCCGGCAATTATACGACAGGTTAGTGGTTCCAACCAAGTATAGACCTCAGATATTAAATATAGCTCATAATACGTCATCAGGAGGTCACTTAGGAATTACAAAAACCTTGTATAGAATCACAAAAGAATTTTATTGGCCAAAATTAAAGAAAGATGTGAAGAATCATATTAGGTGTTGCCGAGAATGTCAGCAAGTTGGAAAACCTGGACATTCCATTAAACCTGCACCTCTCCAACCCATACCTGCTGATGGAGAACCTTTTGCAGATTTAATTATAGATTGTGTAGGTCCACTACCTAAGTCAAAGTCTGGAAATCAGTATTTATTTACAATTATGGATAAAGTAACCAGATATCCTGAAGCAATCCCTATGCGTAGTATCAATACTAAAGCTATTCTCAAAGCTTTAACAAAATTCATTTCTTGTTTTGGCATTCCTAAAACTATACAAAGTGATCAAGGTACTAACTTCACTGCCAAAGCATTTAGGGAAGTATTAACTAGGTTAGGGATAATTCACAACTTATCCACTGCCTATCACCCTCAGTCCCAAGGCGCCTTGGAAAGATTCCACCAAACATTAAAAACAATGATGAGAAGTTTTTGCATGCACTTTCCGACAGATTGGGATGAATCTCTACCGTTGTTGCTGTTCTCAGTACGAGAGACGGTGCAAGAGTCTACAGGGTATAGTCCGTTTGAGCTGATCTTTGGGCACAATGTACGAGGTCCTCTTCGGGTGCTCAAAGAAGGATGGATGGGAGAAGACGTAAGCTCAGCACTCTACAACCCGTCTTCAAGGTTGCAGGTGGCACGTGAGTTGGCCACGGCTAACCTAAAGACAGCTCAAAGTAAGATGAAACAGAGGTATGACAAAAGTGCACAATTCCGCTCCTTCCATCCAGGAGACAAGGTGTTGGTGCAGGAACCTATACCTGGCCACACCTTGAAAGCTAGATATACGGGACCTATGCAGATTGTAAGTAGATTATCTGATTTAAATTATGTGGTAGCTCCCATTGATAAGACCTCAAAAACAAAAACTTACCACATTAATCAAATCAAGGCCTTTCATACACCAGATAAAGTCCCAGTAATGACTCTGTCCTCTACCTCTGAGGACGACTCTGACTCTTTGCACTCTATCTCTGAAATTAATACTAAACTTTCAAATTCTGTCCTCCTCAAGGATCCTAGCCCTTTAATGGCTGGATTATCTGAAATACAAGCAACCAATTTAACTGAGCTTCTACAGTCATATCCTAATATTTTTTCGGATGTGCCGAAAAAATGTACGTTAGGTTACCATGATGTAGATGTGGGAAAATCTAAACCAATTAAACTCTCCCCCTACAGAGCTAATCCTGAAAAGCAAAGGCTACTTCAGCAGGAAGTAGACTTCTTGTTAGAACATGGTTTAGTGGAGGAGTCATCTAGTCCATGGGCTTCACCGTGCATCCTAGTAAAAAAGGCTGATGGAGGGTTTCGTATGTGCACAGACTACCGTAAAGTGAACGAGGTCACAATCACAGATGCTTACCCTCTTCCTCGTCTGGATGACGTAATTGACTTTGTGGGTAAGGCTACTTTTGTGTCCAAATTAGATCTCCTTAAAGGTTACTATCAGGTACCTTTGACAGATAAGGCGAAGGAAATCTCTGCCTTCGTGATTCCAGGAGGTCATTATCAGTATACAGTTACCCCCTTCGGAATGAAAAATTCCCCCTCTTCATTCCAGAAACTCATCCATCAGGCTATTAAAGGACTTGAAGGGACGGCAGCATACCTAGATGATATTGTTGTGGTGTCTGATACTTGGGATCAACACCTACTTAGACTTAAAGCTCTGTTTGAGACCTTTAAGAATTCCCAATTAACAGTTAATTTATCTAAATCTTCCTTTGGCCAGGCCACTATCACTTTTCTAGGCCATGAAGTAGGTAGTGGTAATGTTGCACCTAAACTTGCTAAAGTTCTTTCGATTAAAGATTATCCAGTTCCTCATGATAGGAAATCTCTTCAACGTTTCCTAGGCATGATAGGATTTTACAGAAGATTCTGTAAGAATTTCTCAGATATTGTAGCCCCTCTTACCTCTCTTACCAGTCATAAAGTTCCCTTTAATTGGACGTCAGATTGTAACACTGCTTTTAATAAAGCAAAAAGATTATTGTGCTCTGCACCCATTCTCCTGTCTCCAGACTTCTCCAAACCTTTTTCATTACAGGTTGATGCTTGTGAGTCTGGGGTTGGGGCGGTACTATTACAAATCGGGAACAAGGAGTTGCAGCCTGTAGCATACTTTTCAGCCAAGTTCCAGCCACATCAGAGAGCTTACTCTACCATTGAAAAAGAAGCCCTCGCGCTGGTACTGGCTTTGGAACATTTCGATGTTTATGTGGGCCAGACATCGCAGGTGGTCAGTCTACAGTGATCACAACCCGTTAGTCTATCTCCAAGCCATGAAGAATCACAACACAAGGCTTATGCGTTGGACGCTCAGGCTGCAGCCCTATAACCTGAAAATAAATTATATTGCCGGCAAAGAAAATGTGTTGGCAGACTCTTTGTCAAGAGTCTAGTTTAATATTTTATTTAGGTTAGGATGTATTTGTGGTAACCCCCCTTTCAAGCTCTTTTTTTTTATCCCCTGATGTGGGGGTTTTTTTTTTTAGTGAGGGGATACGGGCTACCGTCCGCTTGTATCTTGGACCTATGTTGGCCTATCTGACTGCTGTCTCACTCTGAGTTTAGGGTTTGGCTTTTGGTCACTAGGAAAGCTGAGCTCTATCTAAGAGTGGGATGGTGGAGAGGATAGGCGGTCCCATTATTTTGTGCCATGGCGGCACGGTTACCACTGGGAGGTGGCAGCCTAATCCTGAGCCTTCTCGGGGGTGGGGGTGTGGCATGCAAAGAGTACGTAACCTTTATTCGGCGCATGGACACACCCTCATTTACAGGCTATCTCCCCCAACCAGCGAACCAGGTTGCTAAGAGTTGATGATGGGGCCCCATCGTTCAACTAGTGACCAGGTTCTAGCCAATAAGAAGGTGGGATTGACAATCGCAGAGGTTATGTGGATACCGCTCTCCTGTCTGCCCTTGTCATTCCCACTCTAGAGCTGGTTGAAGCACGGTCTGCTATCTTGTGGCTTCTATTTCTGCCTTGCTTACCGTGGAGTGCACTATATTTATCACTGTACATAGTGTACATATTGCTGTTATAATTGGTGAAGGATAATATAAGTCTAAACTTTTTCTGCTGTGTTTATTTGCTCCCATTACACCTGGGATAACAGGCCCTTTGAAATCCTAGGTTGTAATAAGATTTGAGAAGTTTCGGTCCGACTCGGGCCATTTACAATGTCAGACCGAAACGTCGTCGTAAGCTCCTCTCTATGTGCGGGTTATTTTTGTTAGTTAACAATGTAGGCAAAAATTCAAATATAAAACTACGCTGCCTAAATTCAGGGGGCATCATTATTACTTATGAATGCTTGAGTTGTTATATACTGAAACCAGTCAGAGGAGCCGAGTTACTGAAAAAATGTCAATATCACAATTTTATTTAATATCACTGATAGGCTGAAACCAGTGGAGCCCAAAACAAAACAAAACTTGTGTGCTGCAAAAGTCATCCATACTAAATTTGAAGTCATTCGGATGAGGCATTCTCCAGTTATTGGCAAGACCCAATCGATTCAAAGTATTGTAACTAAAGTGTATGGAAAAATTCGTATTTACACAAAATAAACTAATTCGGTAAAGATATCTCTGGAATTGGCTATATAAGTCTAATCAAAAGGGCAATTGTTCGTGTCAAAACTCGCATGAACCATTTTTTTCTTTTAGTAAAGTACTGCTGAAAATTTAAAGCCGATCTGATATGTATGCGTTTGTTTGTGTGTGTGTGTGTGTGTGTGTGTGTGTGTGTGTGTGTGTGTGTGTGTGTGTGTGTGTGTGTGTGTGTGTGTGTGTGTGTGTGTGTGTGTGTGTGTGTGTGTGTGTGTGTGTGTGTGTGTGTGTGTGTGTGTGTGTGTGTGTGTGTGTGTGTGTGCGCGCGCGCGCGCTCGCTCGCCTAATCGTGGTTGCAGGGGTCGAGAGACAGCTCCTGGCCACGCCTCTTCACTGATCGCTACTAGGTCCTCTCTCTTTCTGTTCCAGAGCTTTGTCATACCTTGTCTTAAAGCTATGTATGGTTCCTGCCTCCACTACATCACTTGTTAGGCTATTCCACATCCTCACCACTCTATGACTGAATAAATACTTCCTAACATCCCTATGACTCGTCTGAGTCTTCACCTTCCAATTGTGACCCCTTGTTTCTGTGTCCCCTCTCTGGAACAACCTGTCTACCTTATCTATTCCACGCAGTATTTTGCATGTCGTTATCATGTCTCGCCTGACATGCCTGTCCTCCAATGTCGTCAGTCCGATTTCCCTCAACCTTTCTTCGTAGAACATACCCATGAGCTCCGGAACTAGCCTTGTTGCAAACCTTTGTACTTTCTCTAATTTCTTGACGTGTTTTGACCAGGTGTGGGTTCCAAACTGGAGCTGCATACTCCAGTATGGCCCTGATGTACACAGTGTACAGTGTTTTGAACGATTCCTTACCAAGGTATCGGAACGCTATTCTCAGGTTTGCCAAGCGCCCGTATGCTGCAGCAGTTATCTGGTTGATGAGTGCCTCCCGAGACATGCTCGGTGTTATGGTCACCCCAAGATCTTTCTCCTTGAGCGAGGTTTGCAGTCCTTGGCCACCTAGTCTATACTCTGTCTTCGGTCTTCTTTGCCCTTCTCCGATCTTCATGACTTTGCACTTTTCAGGGTTGAATTCAAGAAGCCAGTTGCTGGACCACGTGTCCAGCCTGTACAGGTCTCTTTGAAGTCCTGCCTGGTCCTCATCTGATTTAATTCTCCTCATTAACTTCACATAATCTGCGAACAGGGACACCTCTGAGTCTATCCCTTCCATCAAGTTATTCACATATACCAGAAATAGCACTAGTCATAGGACCGACACCTGTTGGACCCCGCTCGTCACAGGTGCCCACTGTGATACCTCATCCCGTACCATGACTCGCTGTTGCCTCCCTGTCAGGTATTCTCTGATCCATTGCAGTGCCCTTCCTGCTATACGCACCTGATCCTCTAGTTTCTGCACTATTCTCTTGTGAGGAACTGTGTCGAAGGCCTTGCAGTCCAAGAAAATGCAATCAACCCACCCCTCTCTCTCGTGTCGCACTTCTGTAACTTTGTCATAGAACTCCAGAAGGTTTGTGACACAGGATATGCCTTCCATGAATCCGTGCTGGTTATCGTTTATGATCTTGTTCCGTTCCAGGTGCTCCACCACTCTCCTTCTGATAATCTTCTCCATGACTTTGCATACTATACAGGTCAGTGACACTGGTCCGTAATTTAGTGCCTCTTTTCTGTCTCCTTTTTTGAAAATGGCTCACACGAGCTTTTAAATCTCTGCACAAAATTCAATTTAAACCAGCAAATAATAGAGCCTACTAGACTGGAGAATACACTAGACCTCATCTTCACTAACAATGATGATCTGATAAGAAATGTCACCATATCAAAAACAATATACTCAGATCACAACATAATTGAGGTTCAGACATGTATGCGTGGAGCCCCAGACCGACATAATGAGACTAGTCACGAGGGAGCATTCACCAAATTCAACTTCAATAACAAAAACAAAGTGGGACCAAGTAAACCAAGTCCTAACCGATATAAGCTGGGAAGATATACTAAGCAACACAGACCCCAACTTATGCCTAGAACAGATTAACTTGGTGGCACTCGATGTATGCACAAGGCTTATTCCTCTAAGAAAAAGGAGGAGTAGATGTAAAATAGAAAGAGACAGGCGCTCCCTTTACAGGCGACGGAAAAGAATAACAGAGCGGCTAAAAGAGGTCAATATATCTGAAATGCGTAGGGAGACACTGGTCAGAGAAATAGCAAGCATCGAACTTAAGCTAAAGGAATCTTATAGGAGTCAGGAATCGCGGGAAGAACAAAAAGCCATAAATGAAATCGAAAGAAACCCAAAGTATTTCTTCTCCTATGCCAAATCAAAGTCGAGAACAACGTCCAGTATTGGGCCCCTACTTAAACAAGATGGGTCCTACACAGATGACAGCAAGGAAAGGAGTGAGCTACTCAAGTCCCAATATGACTCAGTTTTTAGCAAGCCGCTAACCAGACTGAGAGTCGAAGATCAAAATGAATTTTTTATGAGAGAGCCACAAAATTTGGTTAACACAAGCCTATCCGATGTTATCCTGACGCCAAATGACTTCGAACAGGCGATAAATGACATGCCCATGCACTCTGCCCCAGGGCCAGACTCATGGAACTCCGTGTTCATCAAGAACTGCAAGAAGCCCCTATCACGAGCCTTTTCCATCCTATGGAGAGGGAGCATGGACACGGGGGTCGTCCCACAGTTACTAAAAACAACAGACATGTGTGGCCCGGTGGCCTGGTGGCTACAGCTCCCGCTTCACACACGGAGGGCCCGGGTTCGATTCCCGGCGGGTGGAAATATTTCCTTACACCTGTTGTCCTGTTCACCTAGCAGCAAATAGGTACCTGGGTGTTAGTCGACTGGTGTGGGTCGCATCCTGGGGGACAAGATTAAGGACCCCAATGGAAATAAGTTAAACAGTCCTCGATGACGTACTGACTTTCTTGGGTTATCCTGGGTGGCTAACCCTCCGGGGTTAAAAATCCGAACGAAATCTTATCTTATCTTAATCTGACATAGCCCCACTCCACAAAGGGGGCAGTAAAGCAACAGCGAAGAACTACAGACCGATAGCACTAACATCCCCTATCATAAAAATCTTTGAAAGGGTCCTAAGAAGCAAGATCACCACCCATCTAGAAACCCATCAGTTACACAACCCAGGGCAACATGGGTTTAGAACAGGTCGCTCCTGTCTGTCTCAACTATTGGATCACTACGACAAGGCCCTAAATGCACTAGAAGACAAAAAGAATGCAGATGTAATATATACAGACTCTGCAAAAGCCTTCGACAAGTGTGACCATGGGGTAATAGCGCACAAAATGCGTGCTAAAGGAATAACAGGAAAAGTCGGTCGATGGATCTATAATTTCCTCACTAACAGAACACAGAGTAGTCGTCAACAGAGTAAAGTCCGAGGCAGCTACAGTGAAAAGCTCTGTTCCACAAGGCACAGTATTCGCTCCCATCTTGTTCCTCATCCTCATATCCGACATAGACAAGGATGTCAGCCACAGCACCGTGTCTTCCTTTGCAGATGACACCCGAATCTGCATGACAGTGTCTTCCATTGCAGACACTGCAAGGCTCCAGGCGGACATCAACCAAATCTTTCAGTGGGCTGCAGAAAACAATATGAAGTTCATCGATGAGAAATTTCAATTACTCAGATATGGTAAACATGAGGAAATTAAATCTTCATCAGAGTACAAAACAAATTCTGGCCACAAAATAGAGCGAAACACCAACGTCAAAGACCTGGGAGTGATCATGTCGGAGGATCTCACCTTCAAGGACCATAACATTGTATCAATCGCATCTGCTAGAAAAATGACAGGATGGATAATGAGAACCTTCAAAACTAGGGAGGCCAAGCCCACGATGACACTCTTTAGGTCACTTGTTTTATCTAGGCTGGAATATTGCTGCACACTAACAGCACCTTTCAAGGCAGGTGAAATTGCTGACCTAGAAAATGTACAGAGAAGCTTCACGGTGCGCATTACGGAGATAAAACACCTCAATTACTGGGAGCGCTTGAGGTTCCTAAACCTGTATTCCCTGGAACGCAGGCGGGAGAGATACATGATTATATACACCTGGAAACTCCTAGAGGGACTAGTACCGAACTTGCACACAAAAATCACTCACTACGAAAGGAAAAGACTTGGCAGACGATGCAACATCCCCCCAATGAAAAGCAGGGGTGTCACTAGCACGTTAAGAGACCATACAATAAGTATCAGGGGCCCGAGACTGTTCAACTGCCTCCCAGCATACATAAGGGGGATTACCAACAGACCCCTGGCAGTCTTCAAGCTGGCACTGGACAAGCACCTAAAGTCGGTTCCTGACCAGCTGGGCTGTGGCTCGTACGTTGGTTTGCGTGCAGCCAGCAGCAACAGCCTGGTTGATCAGGCTCTGATCCACCAGGAGGCCTGGTCACAGACCGGGCCGCGGGGGCGTTGACCCCCGGAACTCTCTCCAGGTCTTCCATTCCTCAGGTAGTTGCCCAATTTCAAGGGATGTGTTAAAGATTGTGGTTAATGGCACACACAGTATATCTTCTCCCTCCCTGAGGACCCACGGGGAGATGTCTTGTCCCATTGCCTTTGAGGTATCAAGGTCACTTAGCAGCTTCTTCACCTCCTCCTCAGTTGTGTGCATATCGTCCAGCACCTGTTGGTCTATTCCCTGTTGGTGTCCCCCTCTGTCCTGTCTTCCCAGAGTCCTTCCTGTCTACATTGTGAATACTTCCTTAAATCTCCTATTGAGCTCCTCGCATACCTCTTGATCGTTTCTTGTGAGTTCCCCACCTTTCCTCAGCCTGATCATCTGGTCTTTGATTGTCGTCTTTCTACTAATGTGGCTAAACAGCAGTTTCGGGTCAGACTTTGCTTTCGATGCTATGTCATTTTCGTACTGTCGCTGGGCCTCCCTCTTTATCTGTGCATATTCGTTTTTGGCTCTTCAACTAGTCTCCTTGTTTTCCTGGGTCCTTTGCCTTCTATACCTCCTCCATTCTCTAATGCGCTTAGTTTTTCCCTCCCTGCACCTTTGGGTAAACCAAGGACTTGCTTTGGTCTTCCCATTGTTTCTGTTGCCCTTGGGAACAAACCCTTCCTCTGCCTCCTTGCATTTTGTTGTTACATACTCCATCATTATATTTACTGTCTTTCCTACCATTTCTCTGTCCCACTGTACCTCCCACAGGAAGTTCCTCATACCTGTGTAATTCCCCCTTTCATAGTTTGGCTTTTCCTATTCAACTCCTGTTATCCTCTCCACCTGTAACTCTACTATATAATCAAAACTCAGGACTACGTGGTCACTAGCTCTGAGGGGCCTCTCATATGTGATGTCATCAATGTCTGAGCTACTCAGGGTGAACACAAGGTCCAGTCTTGCTGGCTCATCCTCCCCTCGCTCTCTGGTAGTGTCCCTGATGTGTTGATGCATGAGGTTTTCCAGTACCACATCCATCATCTTGGCTCTCCATGTTTTGGGGCCCCCATGTGGCTCCAGGTTTTCCCAATCGATCTCCCTGTGGTTGAAATCACCCATAACCAGTAACTTTGCTCTGCACGTTTGAGCTCTTCGTGCCACCTCAGCCAGTGTGCCCACCATCACTCTGTTCTCATCATATTCCTCCCTTGGCCTCCTGCAGTTCTGTGGCGGGTTATACATCACAGCAATGACTACTTTATGTTCCCCAGATTGAATTGTGCCTGCTATGTAATCCCTTTCTCCAGTCTCGTCCATGTCCTCCATTTCCTCGAAACTCCATCGGTTTTTTATGAGCAGTGCAACCCCTCCTCCCCCTCTGCTCCTATCTTTCCTCAGGATCTGATATCCCAGTGGGAAGACTGCATCTGTTATTGTCTCAATGAGTTTCGTTTCTGTGACTGTTATGATGTCCATGGACTTCTCGTTGATTCTTTCGTGCCATTTCTCGTATTTATTTGCTATTCCATCTGCGTTTGTGTACTACACCTTCAGCTTCTTGGGGGGTGGGAGCCCTGGGAGGGTTATGGGGGTTTGTGGTGTGGGTGGGATTTGTTGTGGGGGAGGGTGAGGGCAGAGTGCCCGTAGGGAGCTGCTGTGGCAGTGGGGTTTGTGATGTGGGGGGTGGGGGCAGAGGGAACGTTGTGTGGGTGTTGGTTTAGATTGTTCAGCTGCATTGGGGTTTTCACAGTGTGGGTGGGGTTTGTGTTGGGGGAGTGGGGGCAGAGTTCCCAAAAGGGACTGCTGTAGAGGTGGGGTTTGTGGTGGGGGGTGGGGGCAGAGGGAACAGTGTGCAGGTTTTGGTTGAGGTTGTTCAGTTCCTTCTGGGTTGTTGTGGTTGGAGTCCTTCTGTGGGTGTCTCTGTAGGGTGTATTTGTCCTTCCACCTGAGTCTGGGTTCTGCTCGTCCTCATCGATGGCTCCCATTCCTCCTTTCATTTTCGTACCCTTTCTCTAAGTCTCGTCCTTTCCTCCTGTGTTCCGTCGAGATCGAGGTACACGCTCCGGTACTCTAAATTGTCCCTCAGTCGTGCTTTCTCCTGCAGGACCCTGGTTCATGCTGATTCTGCCTTGAAGACTACTTTGACAGGCCATCTCCTTCTGCGTGCAAACGATCCAATTCTCCTAAAAATTTGTCACCTGGGTCATGTCTCCCTCTCCTATTGCTTTCAAGATACCTTCGATCACTTTCTTCTCTCCTCAGATTCTTTCATCATAGGTTTCCCCTTCAACTTCTTGGAGCCCATAGACAAACATTGACCTCTCCCTCTCCTCCTCCCACTGTCTCTGTGTGTGTTACCTCTGAGGTGTTTTATCTCCTTCCATCGAGACGTTCCTGCCTTCAGCCCCTGCCCTTGCTGCAGCCCCTATGCTCAGTGGACTGTCTTCCCTGCTCAGCTGCTCCCTGCCACTGTAGTTGACTGTTAGAGTCTCTGCATAAGTCTTTTCTCCTGCATTGACTGCAGGCTTCACGATTGGTCTTCCTGTGCTCATCTTTTCCTGAATCCCTACAGCCCCCTCATCTGTGACTGGTATAGAAGTCCCTGATGTCATTCCTGTGCTGTCATATGTCTCAATTCTGTTTCAGGTTTTTTATCTCCTCTTCTAAGCACTTTATCTTATCTTTTGCTGCTAAGACTTGTAGTCCCCACTTCCTGCTCTCTTCAGCTATCCTCTCCTCCATTACCCTGCAGAGCTCAGCTAGCTTTCTTCCTCACTCTTCCTCCATTTTTGTGAGCTCTACCTCCAAGTCTTCCTTCCCAGGTTCCTCCCTCCTGGGTTCGACCTCCAGACCCCTGGGTCTCTGCCCTCTTGGGTTACCTATTTTTTTTACCACGGAAAGGAGCTTGTGTGTGAGAGAGAGGGAGGGAGAGAGAATGCTGGGAAGAAGGCTAGGGATAATGAGTGGGGAGGGAGGGGAGTTAAGGGAGGTCAAAGGAGGAAAGGGAAGATGAATGGAAGGTGTGTGAGAGGAGGGGAGAGAGAGAACGAGAGGTGGAGAGAGAAAATAGAAAGGAAGAGATAGAGATAGAGCAGAGAGAGAGAGAGAGAGAGAGAGAGAGAGAGAGAGTGGGAGGGTTTGGACCGGATGTCCAGTGGCGAGTAGGAGAGGTAGGTGGCATGCAGTTGAGGGGTGACTTTCTTCACTCTTGTGAGTGTTTGTGTTCCCCCACTTCTAAGTATTTATACTGCTAATAAATACCAGTAGTATTACTAGTTATTCTAAAACTTACCAATAGTAATTCTAACACTTTTTTTTTACACAGGGTTTGACAAGGTTAAGGATCCCTAGTTTTATTGACAAGCTATTTACAATTCTATTTATAAAATACAGAAAGTAACTAGGTTCTAAAACTTAGCTTCTGTCAACTTCTACAAGTGACTGCCATTACCCCTCGCTAGACCGCTTCATTCTCGTCAACCCTGTCACCACCTTATCTATGCTATTTCTAATCTAATTCTGGTAATAGCTTGCAGGAGTGAGTGACCAGTATCTAAAAGTGATGCAGAGACCAGAATCTGACATGCAACCACAATAGGTGAGCAATACTTGCGCTGGCAGCCGGGCGATGACAAGTTGCCAGATGCTGATGACGAAGTCGTCGTACATAGGCCTTGTATCACTATTTTGAAAATCCTTCACCGGTGATGTTTATAACCTTATATGCTCATACATCCCGCGTTCCTCAAGTGATTCACTTTTCACTTATGAAAGAATACACTTCACATTCAGTGGGTTGCACTTTATATTTATAATGGCACACCTGTTGTGACGTCACTGCTTCAGCAGGCCTACTCCTGCCACCTTCCCTAGTTATATATTTTATTTTTCCTTTCTCCTTTTGCTTATTAACTTTTTCACTCACTGTATGCTGCCCCACATTTCACTTGTTAACCAGTCTCTCATAATTCTTGAACACCCGCTTCCACACTCGCTTTGATCTTTGTATATTTGAATCTGTGTGGCAACAGGTGCCTACTAGGCCCCTAATGGTTTGGCACTTTGAAATATTAATTTCAGGCTTCCTCTCGACTTTTTTTAACTAATAACTTTGGTTATCACTCGTAGGATTGCTCACTGACGTTGTCACTACCACTGGTTACTGCTAGCATTATCACTACCACTGCTTACTGCTAGCATTTACTGCGTGCCTAAAAAACACTAAGGTTCTCGGAGCCTTGTGCCCCCACTTCTGTGTGACTGTCTGTGTGACTGTGTGTGTGACTGTCTGTGTGACTGTGTGTGTGTGTGTGTGTGTGTGTGTGTGTGTGTGTGTGTGTGTGTGTGTGTGTGTGTGTGTGTGTGTGTGTGTGTACTCACCTATTTGTACCACCTATTTGTGGTTGCAGGGGTCGAGTCTTAGCTCCTGGCCCCGCCTCTTCACCGGTTGCTAATGGGCCCTCTCTCTCCCCGCTCCATGAGCTTTATCAAACCTCGTCTTAAAACTGTGTATGGTTCCTGCCTCCACTACATCATTTTCTAGGCTATTCCACTGCCTTACAACTCTATGACTGAAGAAATACTTCCTAATATCTCTCTGACTCATTTGTGTCTTCAACTTCCAATTGTGGCCTCTTGTTTCTGTGTCCCCTCCCTGGAACATCCTGTCTTTGTCCACCTTGTCTATTCCTCGCAGTATTTTATATGTCGTTATCATGTCTCCCCTGACCCTCCTGTCCTCCAGTGTCGTCAGGCCGATTTCCCTTAATCTTTCATCATAGGACATTCCCCTTAGCTCTGGAACTAACCTTGTCGCAAACCTTTGTACTTTCTCTAGTTTCTTGACGTGCTTTATCAAGATCGAGTTCCAAACAGATGCTACATACTCCAGTATGGGCCTGACATACACGGTGTACAGTGTCTTGAACGATTCCTTACTGAGGTATCGGAATGCTGTTCTCAGGTTTGCCAGGCGCCCATATGCTGCAGCAGTTATCTGATTTATGTGTGCTTCCGGAGACATGCTTGGTGTTATACTCACCCCAAGATCTTTCTCCTTGAGTGAGGTTTGCAGTCTTTGGCCACCTAGCCTGTGTCTGTGGTCTTCTGTGCCCTTCCCCTATCTTCATGACTTTGCATTTGGCAGGATTAAATTCGAGAAGCCATTTGCTGGACCAGGTGTCCAGTCTGTCCAGGTCTCTTTGAAGTCCTGCCTGGTCCTCATCAGATTTAATTCTCCTCATTAACTTCACATCATCTGCAAACAGGGACACTTCTGAGTCTAACCCTTCCATCATGTCGTTCACATATACCAAAAATAGCACTGGTCCTAGGACCGACCCCTGTGGGACCCCACTCGTCACAGGTGCCCACTGTGATACATCATTACGTACCATGACTCGTTGTTGCCTCCCCATCAGGTATTCTTTGATCCATTGCAGTGCCCTTCCTGTTATATGCGCCTGATGCTCTAGCTTCTGCACTAATCTCTTGTGAGGAACTGTGTCAAAGGCCTTCTTGCAGTCCAAGAAGATTCAATCAACCCACCCCTCTCTCTCGTGTCTTACTTCTGTTATTTTATCATAAAACTCCAGAAGGTTTGTGACACAGGATTTGCCTTCCATGAATCTGTGCTGGTTGGCATTTATACTGTTGTTCCGTTTCAGGTGCTCCACCACTCTCCTCCTGATAATCTTCTCCATAACTTTGCATACTATACACGTCAATGACACAGGTCTATAGTTTAGTGCCTCTTTTCTGTCTCCTTTTTTAAAAATAGGAACTACATTTGCCGTCTTCCATGCCACAGGTAGTTGCCCAGTTTCCAGGGACGTGTTGAAGATTGTGGTAAGTGGCACGCACAACATATCTGCTCCCTCTCTAAGGACCCACGGGGAGATGTCCGGTCCCATTGCCTTTGAGGTATCGATGTCCCTTAGCAGTTTCTTCACCTCCTCCTCATCTGTATGTATGTTGTCCAACACTTGTTGGTGTATTCCTTGCTGGTGTCCCCATCTGATCTGTCCCCCCAGAGTCCTTCCTGTCTCTACTGTAAATACTTCCTTAAATCTCGTGTTGAGCTCCTCACATACCTCTTGATCGTTTCTTGTGAGTTCTCCACCTTCTTTCCTCAGCCTTATCACCTGGTCCTTGACTGTTGTCTTCCTCCTAATGTGGCTATACAGCAGTTTCGGGTCAGATTTGACTTTCGATGCTATGTCGTGTTCATACTGTCGCTGGGCCTCCCTCCTTATCTGTACATATTGGTTTCTGGTTCTTCTACTAATCTCCTTGTTTTCCTGGGTCCTATGCCTCCTGTACCTTTTCCATTCTCTGTTGCACTTAGTTTTTGCCCCCCTACACCTTCGGGTAAACCAAGGACTCGTTTTGGTCTTCCTATTTCTGTTTCCCTTGGGAACAAACCTTTCCTCTGCTTCCTTGCACTTTGTTGCCACATATTCCATCATCTCGTTTACTGATTTTCCTACCATTTCTCTGTCCCACTGAACCTCCTGCAGGAAGTTTCTCATACCTGTGTATTCCCCCCTTTTATAGTTTGGCCTGTCCCCTTCAGTTCCTGTTACCTTCTCCACTTGTAACTCTACTATATAATCAAAACTCAGAACCACGTGATCGCTAGCTCCAAGGGGCCTCTCGTAAGTGATGTCCTCAATGTCTGAACTGCTCAGGGTGAACACAAGATCCAGTCTTGCTGGCTCATCCTCCCCTCTCTCTCTGGTTGTGTCCCTGACATGTTGATGCATGAGGTTTTCAAGTGCCACATCCATCATCTTGGCTCTCCATGTTTCGGGACCCCCATGTGGCTCCAGGTTTTCCCAGTCGATCTCCCTGAGGTTGAAATCGCCCATTACCAGTAACTTTGCTCTGCTCGTGTGAGCTCTTCTTGCCACCTCAGCCAGTGTGTCCACCATCACCCTGTTGTTTTCTTCGTACTCCTCTCTTGGCCTCCTGCAGTTCTGTGGTGGGTTATACATCACTCCAATGACTACTTTATGTTCTCTGGACTGAATTGTACCTACAATGTAGTCTCTCCAATCACGTTCATGCCTTCCATTTCCTCAAATCCCCATCGGTGTTTTATGAGCAGTGCAACCCCTCCTCCCCCTCTACTCTTTCTATCTTTCCTCAGGATCTGATATCCCGTTGGGAAGATTGTGTCTGTTATTGTCTCAGCGAGTTTTGTTTCTGTGACTGCTATGATGTCTGGGGATTTTTCACTGATTCTTTCGTTCCACTCCTCGTGTTTATTCGTTATTCCATCCGCGTTTGTGTACCAAACTTTCAGTTTCTTTTCTATAATTGTGGTCATGCAAGAATATTGGGGTTGGGGGAGCGAGAGCCTTGGTGGGGCCTACATGGGGCTGTGGTGTAGGTGGGGTTTGTGATGATGGGGGTGGGGTCAGAATGCCCATAAGGGGCAGCTGTTGGGGTGAGGTTTGTGATATGGGGGTTGGTGGCAGAGGGAACAGTGAGTGGGTTGTAGTATAGGTTGCTCAGTTGCATTGGGAATGTCGCGGTTGGAGTCTTTTGGTGGGAGATTCTGTGGGGTGTGTTTGCCCTTCCTCCTGTGTCTGGGTCCTGCTCATCTTCGTCATTGCCTCTCGTTCCTCCTTGCGTCTCTGTACCCTCTCTTTCAGTGTAGTCCTTTCTTCTTGTGTTCTGTCGTGGTCGAGGTATACTCTCTGGTACCCCTGTTTGTCCCTCAGTCTTGCTTTCTCTTGCAGAATCCTGATTCTTCCTTGAAAGTTACTTTGACAGGCCATATCCTTCCACTCGCAAACCACCCAATTCTCTGAAAATTTGTCACCTGGGTCATATCGCCCTCACCTATTGTTTTCATGATGCCTTCAATAATTTTTTTCTCCTCCTGTTTTATTTCTTCAAAGTTGTCCCCCTTGGCTTCTTGGAGCCCTTACACAAAAACTGACCTCGCCCTTTCCTCCTCCCACTGAGTCTCCATCTGCTTCCTCTGAGGCATTTTATTTCCTTCCATTGACATGTTCTTGCCTTCAGTCCCTGTCATATCTGAAACTTCTATTCTCAGTGAACTGTCTTTCATGACCAGCTGTCCCTTGCTACTGCAGTTGTGTTAGAATCTCTGCTTATAGCATACCTTCATTGTCTTCGGACCTGTCATTTGATCTTAGTGTGCTCCTTGTCTTTTCCCTGGCCCCACGTGGGTCTGATAGGGCCTTCGCATACAGCATGTCTCCGTTGTTGCTTACTGTCCCCTTGTCTGCGCCTGACATTGAATTTCCTGATGTCACATCTGAATTGTCATTTATCTCTCTAATCTGTTTCAGGCTTTGCAGTTTCTCTTCTAAGCACTGTATCCTAGCTTCTGCTGCTAAGACCTGTACTTCCCACTTCCTGCACTCTTCAGCTATCCACTCCTCCATTTTCTTACCAAGCTCTACTATCTTCCTCCCCCACTTTTCCTCCCTTTTTTGGAGCTCTAACTCCCAGTCTTTCCTCCCTGGTTCGTCTACCAAATCTCTGGTTTTCCGTCCTCTAGGGCCACCCATTTTTTTTTTATTATTACCACAGACAGAAGGCTAGAGGAGGGAGAGGGTGAGAGGGGGAAAGAGAAAGGGTAGAAAGAGGGAGAGAGAGGAGAGAGTATGGGGGTGAGGGATAAGACCAAGGGGGAGAGAGAGAGAAATGTAAGGGGGAGAGAAAGGGTAGAGAGAGAGGGAGAAAGAGAGGGAGAGAGAGAGAGGGGGGGAGAAAGGAGGGTGAGGGAAAAGGCTATGAGAGAGAAATGCGAGGGAGGGGTAGAAATATAGAAAAAGGGAGATGGAGAGAGAATCCTATAGAGAGAGAGGAGGGTGAGGGATAGAGTTATGGGAGGGAGGGAGGGAGGGAGGGAGGGAGGGAGGGAGAGAGAGAGAGAGAGAGAGAGAGAGTAGGGGGAAGGGGAGGGAAAAAGGCTATGAGAGAGAAACGCGAGGGAGGGGGAGAGAGAAAGATAGGAGGGAGGAGGGAGTGAAGGCAAGAGCAGGGGAGGGGAAAGGTCTGTGGGGGAGGGAAAGGTGTGTGGGGGGGGTGAGGGGACGCGGTCAAATTCCAAGGATCAGCTGTGTGAATGAGTGGGTGTGTGTACTCACCTAGTTGTGGTTTCAGGGGTCGAGACTCAGCTCCTGGCCCCGAGTGTGTATGTGTGCGCGCGCGCGTGTGAGCACGTCAGTTGTTTATATGTCCCAGAAATTTATTTTACAACACTTATCACTTGTATACTGCTACTTTTATAATTTACACTTCACTTTTGGTAAGTACACTTCTTATTTGTGATGACACCCAACCTGTTATGGCGGCGCTACTTCCTCAGGCCTACTGCTGCCACCTTCTCTGCTTATATATATGTATATGTATGTATATATACGTATATCCCCTTTCTGGCTAGCTTGTTTACGCTGGCTGTGTACTACATCACAGTTTCTCGTTAGCCAACCTCTCAATTCTATTTGATCTTTTCTCTTTAGTCACTCGCTTTGTACTTTGTATATTTGTATAAAAGTAGCAGTATACAAGTGATAAGTGTGGTAAATGAGGACTCAAAAGGGCAACGAGAAAAGAATAGCTGAAGAAGTCAGAGGCGGAAGGGCGAGGTGCACGAGTCTTCGTACAGCGAGCATCGTACAGCGAGCATCGTACATCAGGCATCTGGATGGACGTCCCCTCTGAGGAGTAACGTACTAATCACCTGTTTGTGGTTGGTGGGAAGTTTTGAGTGGTAGAGCCGGCCCTACGATCACTAGTAGCTGGCTATCACAAACCCTGCTCCAGAGCGATTATCATACACACAACACCTAGCAGTAGTAGGAAGATAAAATTTGTAGGAGCAAGGAATAGGTATCGTAAGGGTTCTTGAATGGAGATATCACAGGTTGAAAGTAGACACACTTGTAGGATGGTAGATATATTGTCAGACTGAGATGGGAGATGGAGCCACAGTTACCTAGCCTGTTTACGCCTAGACGGTCTGCCGCTGAGTGAGAGCGGGACAAAGGGATCACTGCCCATGTGTATGCCTATGACGTCACACAAAGCCAAAGGCTTACGAGGGATCTCGTGTCTAAAGCACAGGGATGATACTAATATGCTATGCTATATAATACTGGGAATACAGGGATCAGCAACTATGCTGACAGCTCGGTCATGTTACGTATGTCGTCCCGACATACACTACTATCTATAGGCTGAACAGGCAGGCGGATCTGGGCTGATTCTATACAATAACAAATTCATATATATCTTAGAACTAATGGATGGTATCATAATGGACATTACATAGAGGGTGTTAACATAATGCATTACAAACTATAAGAACAATTCATTATACAATATGGATGGAATTGATCGATCGATCTGTATTCATGCACTCTACGGATTCTGAGGAAGAATAATTATATACAAAGAAGTGTTTAACAGAAAGGCAGATTCGGTGCACGCAAATCTAGACTGTTAATTCTCAGAATACGGAGGGAACGTGAACACGAAAATTTCTGACAAACTGATCAGCTAATAATAAACACACAGTTGACAATTTCATTCATCTCGGACATCTAATTATGCAGGCTGTTTACACTTAAACCCAATTCTGCGAGGGTGAGGTTTACGTATGCAGAATGGTTATCATCTCTGGGAGGATTGAATTCCTCTGCAATGGCTAACACATGCCTTGACTGAGAGATCTGAACGAGTATCTACAAAAGATACAACTACAATCACTAGTGACTGTGGAATTACTAACTCGTCTGCTAGGAGTACTCAACTCGACTATTCGATACAGTAATTCTTGGCTCATTACAAAGTCACTAATGGATGCTGGTGGCTTCACAGTAAGAATAAGATCTTCCTGGAGCAGGAATCGAATCACACCAGAACACAAGGGATCTAGTCTTTGTGCAGTTTTGACATCCTCGACAGTAAATGGAGGATCTGCAGTAACTACACTAACGTGTCGCGATAAAGCATCTGCGACTACATTTGACTTGCCAGGTAAATGTTCAAAAGTGGGATTGAACTCTTGGATAGTCAAGGTCCATCTGGCTAACCTTCCAGTAGGCTGTTTGTTCTGGAATAAAGGTAACAGTTCTTCCTTACTGGAGGAAAGAACAAACTCGGTGGAGTGGATGACTCCCCCCGGTTGAAAAAAATTAACGCTATAACACGCAATATGAGCAAGGGAGAACGAATCTACTATCTCAACTGCAAGCACAGGAGAAAGAAATGAACACGGTGAACAATGCTGATATTCAATCTGAGTCGCACACAGTGACACGAGGTATCAGCTATAAAGAAACTACACTTACAAACGTTAACATGTGAAAGTTACTCGAGAAATAACTTCTTACAATGCACTGATTACTGTCAACTAGGATGGGATCACCATCTGAAACACAAGGAACAACAACAGACACTCTAGTGAGAACACTTGCTGTAACAGAGACGTCTTTCTGCAGACAGCATGTCACATCAACAAGAGATGGCATTACTAGTTGCAAGTAATCGTTTTCTGACAAGGCATCCCCTGTGGAGAAACTACTACTCGAACTAGCAGTCATTGCAGAGATAGGCTGTGCACTCAAGGCAGTCTGAGTGTCCCCGGACACTTGAGGCAACGGAACACTATCCTGCAAGTCTGAAGGTATAGGTGGAACACAGATGGGAATGACAGAATTACTAGTGCCTGACCGCTCGGCTACGTTAATAAGTAATTCGTGGATCTATAGGAACTTAATCTGAACTTCACATTTAACAGCACTTTAACAAATCTCAGATACAAGCTGTGAGAACAAACACATTGCTCAAGGGCTAGGTATTGTCTTTCAGTCAGTAAGGGAATGTTGGTACTGTGGACTGATTCATATTGACTTTGACTGGAATGATACACTAAGTGAACGTTCAAAAGTGACTGGGACATCTTCTCAGTGAAAATACTGAAGGGCATAAGTCAAGAAAAATGGAGAGAATGACACAATAAGCTTAAATGGAAAAAAATGCTTAACTATTCTGCATAAGTAATTAAAAATTTACAAGTTACACAGTAAGCAAAGAACTCACACAAGAAGAATATGCAACTTAGCAAACACTGAAAATCAAGAGAGCTTGTACTTGCTCAAATCTAATATGCTCAACTTTTACTTTAAATTGAATAAATGGCACAGTGAGTTGTCTTTACTTTCAATGCAACAAGGAAAATACACAATAAAATAATAAAATGGACTCAATAAACTTGTGCAAAAATTGAAACAAACACACAATTCACTGAAATAAAAATTAAAATGACAGACAGAATAAAATACTATGCACAGAACAGAGCATAAGAAACTGCACTGTAATAAACTGTATTGCACAACACTGCATAAAATTTTCTGCAAGAAAAACTTTAATAGCAACACAATATTTGCACAAGAATTATTGCAAAATGAGTCTGTGTGCAATAATTAAAATTATAACACACAAGAAAAGAAATATATCAAGGAATGAACACTTTAACTCTTAACTGCACTTAAACAACAAGCAAAAGAACAATTTACTTTAGAAGGAGAACTTAAAAATTGCACTAAGAGTGAATTTGTTCAATAAAATATGAAAAATAATAGGTGCTAAAACACACAACAAAAAGAAATACAACACTTACAGTGATGCAGAGCACAAAACATCAACATAAACTCAGTACTAGAATTTTCTTGCAATGAAACTTGATGTTTTTAAAAAAATTTTGTAAACAGATTTCTTGCTGGAGCTTTAAAAATGGCACTATTGTCTGTGGAAATAAGACAAATTAAACACTGGCTGAATGGAAAAATATGAACACAAGAATGTTCAACACACAGGGAACAAACAAAAATACACAATTGCTAGGAAGAAAAAAAAATTAACAGACAACACTGAGTTGTGATGCAGAATATGAGGTGAAAAATTTACTGAGTTAATTCACTGGAATTCTGAAGTTTAAACACAAGTTCTATACTGCTCATATGTTGCACACACAACAAAAGAAACACTAAGTACTTACTTCAAGTGTGTATAAAAAGAAACACAACACAACAGATATAAAATAATACACGAAAATTAACACTGAATTAAGGAGATTAAAAGAAATTAATAGAATCAGTACATGATAAACACTGAGTCTGATCAAGAGTCACTGAATGTCACTAAGAGAAAAATTCACTGGGAACACAAAAGAAATGTCTCAACACTCGCAAATGTCTCTAAAAAAAAATATTATAGCTGTAACACTTGAAAAAATGAGATTGATGGATTGTTTTTATCGTCTTGCTGCTGTCCTCTGCACAGATGATCGTAGAATTGCGCTTAAATCGGCGAGAGACAACACATAGGAGGCTTTTAAAGATGGCGCGCCACTCTCTAGCTCTTGACCCCCTATGTGGTCCTTAAAATATGGTGCTACAACCCTTAGCAGAGCACCAAAACACTGATGAGGTAGGTGAGTTGTAATGGCCGACTGTAGTTGGGTTTGTGGGTGATGGCTGAGCGAGGCGTCTGAGACCGGCAATGATGCGACACACGTGATCGTGAGTGGCTGGGCTTATGGGTTGAACGTCGTAAGCCTCACTGAGAAAACCCACACTGCCGCGAAGATAATTCTAAGCCGGCTGGCTTAGAAGAAACCCACGAAATACTACAACACCACAAGGATGAGAAGGAGCACTCAGAATGCTTGGAACTTGAATCACAAGCGATGAAGACTAGTCACGTGGCTTGCCTGAGTACTGGGGTAAGACACTTGGGTTAGTTGCTAGCTGGCTTATCTTAACCCTTCACACAGAATAGCTTGATAACTTCACACGATGAGCACAGCAGGGGTGGAAGCTGGCTTGGCAGGCAAAATAATTGGATGGAGTAGGCTAGGCTGGACTGGACTCGGGTGTTCTGACTCCCCCACCACAGACTGGAAGCTGGCTTATTTTGCAAACTCGGGTCAACCCCTCGGGAGTAATGCAAAAAAGCAGGAAACACTAATACAAAGAGACTGACCAGTGAATAATGTAGAAGCTGGTAGAGTAGCTGGCTTGAGGTAGCTGGATGGGGTGAACCTCGGTAGGCCTACTGGTAACGCGAAATGGCCGTCTTGCTGGTCGACAACTTTATCTCCAGAAATCGCTGTAATCGTCAGAATTACAGGCTCACCGCTGTCACCATTTATCGTAAGGGTTCTTGAATGGAGATATCACAGGTTGAAAGTAGACACACTTGTAGGATGGTAGATATATTGTCAGACTGAGATGGGAGATGGAGCCACAGTTACCTAGCCTGTTTACGCCTAGACGGTCTGCCGCTGAGTGAGAGCGGGACAAAGGGATCACTGCCCATGTGTATGCCTATGACGTCACACAAAGCCAAAGGCTTACGAGGGATCTCGTGTCTAAAGCACAGGGATGATACTAATATGCTATGCTATATAATACTGGGAATACAGGGATCAGCAACTATGCTGACATAGGCAGGAGGATTAAGTTGGGGCTAATGGGACTACAGCCCTGACAACAGTTTCGAGAGATAATGTTTTAGGACACAAAGACAGTACAACCTGAGAAGCAAGTATTGGGTATACATGTAGTAAAAGGTAGTACATAACTGGGTGAAAGAAAGACTCGTTAACACACGCTAGTATTATAATTATTAGAATTACTCTCAGTGTTAATGGTATCTTATTATGGTATCTGTGTGTGTGTGTGTGTGTGTGTGTGTGTGTGTGTGTGTGTGTGTGTGTGTGTGTGTGTGTGTGGTGTGTGTGTGTGTGTGTGGTGTGTGTGTGGTGTGTGTGTGGTGTGTGTGGTGTGTGTGTGGTGTGTGTGGTGTGTGGTGTGTGTGGTGTGTGTGTGGTGTGTGTGGTGTGTGGTGTGTGTGGTGTGTGTGGTGTGTGTGTGGTGTGTGTGGTGTGTGTGGTGTGTGTGGTGTGTGTGTGTGGTGTGTGTGTGTGTGGTGTGTGTGTGTGTGTGTGTGTGTGGTGTGTGTGTGTGTGTGTGGTGTGTGTGTGTGTGTGGTGTGTGTGTGTGTCGTGTGTGTGTGTGGTGTGTGTGTGTGGTGTGTGTGTGTGTGGTGTGTGTGTGTGTGTGTGTGTGTGTGTGTGTGTGTGTGTGTGTGTGTGTGTGTGTGTGTGTGTGTGTGTGTGTGTGTCTGTCTGTCTGTCTATCTGTCTACTTGTGACTATGTCTGCCAGTGACTGTGTGTCTGCCGGTGACACACACACACACAAACCTCACTCAAGGTAAAGGATCTTGGGGTGAGTATAACACCGGGCATAGCTCCTGATGCGCACATCAAGCAAATAACTACTGCAGCATAAGGGCGCCTAGCAAACCTAAGAACAACATTCCGACATCTTAATAAGGAATTGTCCCTGTACACGGTGTACGTTAGGCCCATACTGTAATATGCAACACCAGTATGGAACCCACCCCTAGCCAAGCACGTAAGGAAATTAGAGTGTGTAAAAGTTTGCAACAAGATTACTCCCGGGGATAAGGGGTATGCCCTACGAAGAGAGGTTAAGAGAAGTTGACCTGACGACACTGGAAGACAGGAGAGAGGGAATATGATAACGACACAAAAAATACTGAGACGAATTGACAAGGTGGACAGAGACAAGATGTTCCAGGAATGAGACACAACAACAAGGGGTCACAGTTAGAAGTTGAAGACTCGGATGAACCACAGGGATGTTAGGAAGTAATTTTTCAGTCACAAAGTTCTCAGGAAGTGGAATAGTCTGGGAAATGATGTAGTGGAGGCAGGATCCATACATAGTTTTGAGAAGAGGTATGATAAAATTCATGGAGCAGGAAGTGACGTAGCAGCGACCAGTGAAGAGGCGGGATCAGGAGCTATGACTCGAGACTCGACCCCTGCAACCACAACTAGGTGAGTACAACTAGGCGAGTACGCACTTACGCATTTTGTCATAAAAGGCAAGAAAGAGAGGCAGTTTTAAACAGAGAGAAGTGCCTAAAGAATACAAAGTAGTAATTTTCTCACAAAAAAAAAAGTTGAATAAACACTAAAAGAGAATACAAGATCAGAGATCCAATACTAAAGACTGATCAGTATTGGCAAAACTGTTCCTTTATAACAGGCAAAATATAATTATAATTCACACAGGGAACGCAGAGGGATGCTCTCGCTGACCAACGTTTATTGGAGGTCTCAGAGAAGTAAATACTACTTCTGAACTACAGGTTATCCAAATATGATTAAGGTAACAAGAGCAACACGAAGTACAGCGGTGTGCTGCAGCGACAGCAATGAGGAGAACGAGACTATGGTTTGTAGACAACCATAAAAATTAACGGAAATCTAATAGTGAACTAGATACAATTATTATATTTCTCGAAAAGTTAAGCGAACGGAGGCCATTTAGGGCAATAAGTGGTGGATGTATGTTCCAATATCGACTTCTTGGAGCCATGTCTCATATCAGTCAGGGTGTAGGTGTTGCAATTAAATATATGTAAACAAAACTGCAGGTTATTTTTTTAAATGGAACCTGTGAGAGAAGGAAGGGATGATGACTCGCTCTTGCCTAACCTTGTATTCTTCATTGAAATTAAATTAAGTAACGCTTACGATAACACATTCGAAGTTAATGACGATGATATATCGAACTCTCAAGAAATTAACAAGCATGAGAAAACACACAGTTCTAACCTATTTCCATGTGGAGATGGGTTAAAAAAGACTTAAGTATACCTTCCTGTATGGCTGACCCAGTGTTGCTTAAAATACCGAACCTGTCACGGACAGGAACTGTATTTGATGCAGCAGTTGCTGGGTTTTACTTCCTTGATCATGATCACAAAAATCGTCAGAAGCACAGGCGAGTCGCTACTATTTTAAATACTGTCACCCAAATACTGCTTTCTCTAATCATTAGGGTCCCAGATCATAAAATGAAATTTTCTTTCTTCTCTGACGAAGAGAAAGATGAATTACTTTACCTAAAACTACCACCTCTAGTCCAGGAAATATTGTTTGTCCTGGATTACTTTATTGTACAGATTGTTTCATGGAGATAGGGATTACTATGGATTATTTGCATATGAAAGCTAGTAGTCCCTGTTCTTAAAATGGAATCGTTCAACATTTTGGCATTTAATTTTAGATTTAAGTAATATACTGTATTAATTCTTTATTTATCTATTTTTCCCTGGCTTGGTCCGTCAAGTGGACGCAAGAACCTGAGCAGCTAACCTAACTTCGTACCTAACTTCATGGAGATGTTCAGTCGGAGCTAAGGGTGATGTACCAAGTTATAAATATCTGAGGCTAGGAAAATATCAACTCATCCTGAGTTAGATTAGGTAAGAACTGCCAGGAACCAAGTGTTTGTCTGACGCTGGTTTTAGTCATATGATGATCCGCAACCGAAGCTTTTGGACTGGCATGCCAGTTAACTCCTCTAAAAATTATAGTTACTGCATCCTGAGTGTTGTCTCAGATTATCAGATATATGTAAGCTTACGGAAAAACTAACTGCAAGAAATGAGTACCGTACCTTCAACTCTGAGGATACATATATCATTTTGGAACTTAATCTCATGGAAGGTATATAATACAGTTATTGTAATTCCATTCTGATGATTATCATACTTTATTGCATATTTAATTAATCAGCACTGTTGAATTTGTTTGGTCTTTTTTTTTTTTTGTTTTAAAAATTACAGAACGGACGGAGATTGAGCCCATGGCAGGTGAGTTCTAAAATTCAAAGGCCAGTGCGCTAACCACTTGACCAGCTGGATGTAACAAGATTAATACAACTAGTTATATTTCCATACACCCTAGGGAGGTTTGCAATGGTACTATTACCTTTATCGCTTGCCGTTTTTGTTTCACCTTAGACAGGTTAAAAATAAATCATATTGTTATTTGTCTAATAAATGACTATTAATATTTCTTCCAGTTCATATAAGAACATAAGAACATAAGAACGAAGGAACACTGCAGAAGGCCTACTGGCCCATGCGAGGCAGGTCCAAGTCTCCTACCGGCTTAAGCCAATGCACCCAACCTAGTCAGGTCAGGTCACATTGACTTAAGGGAGGAACACGGCAACCGACCTGGTAGCACAAGCTATCAGGTCTAACTCACACCCACCCACATCTACTCATGTATTTATCCAACCTATTTTTAAAGCTACACAACGTTCTGGCCTCTATAACGGTACTTGGGAGTTTGTTCCACTCATCCACAACTCTATTACCAAACCAGTACTTTCCTATATCCTTCCTGAATCTGAATTTTTCCAACTTAAAACCATTGCTGCGAGTCCTGTCTAGGCTAGATATTTTCAGCACACTATTTACATCCCCTTTATTTATTCCTGTCTTCCATTTATACACCTCAATCATATCCCCCCTAATTCTACGTCTTTCTAGAGAGTGCAGATTCAGGGCCCTTAGTCTATCCTCATAGGGAAGGTTTCTGATACATGGGATCATCTTTGTCATCCTCCTTTGTACATTTTCCAGAGAATTTATATCCATTCTGTAATACGGTGACCAAAACTGTGCAGCATAATCTAAATGAGGCCTAACCAAGGATGTATAGAGTTGAAGAACAACCTGAGGACTCCTATTATTTATGCTTCTTGATATGAAGCCAAGGATTCTATTAGCTTTATTGCGAACACTTATGCACTGTTGTCTTGGTTTCAGATTACTGCTAACCAGAACTCCTAAATCTTTTTCGCAATCCGTAATATTAAGATCTACATTATTTAGTTTATATGTGGCATGGTTATTGTCCTGTCCAACATTTAGAACTTTGCATTTGTCTATATTAAACTGCATCTGCCACTTCTCCGACCACTGCATCAGTCTATTCAAATCTTCCTGGAGTGCTCGAATGTCCTCGTCAGAATGAATTCGACGGCCTATTTTGGTGTCATCGGCAAACTTGCCGATGTCGCTCTTTATGCCCTCATCTATGTCGTTTATGTAGATTGTGAACAGCAGGGGGCCCAACACTGACCCCTGTGGAACACCGCTCGTGACGCTTCCCCACTCTGATTTCTCCCCATTTATGCAAACTCTCTGCTGCCTATTTGTCAACCATGCCTCTATCCAGGAAAAAATTTCTCCTCCTATTCCATGTGCTTTAATTTTCCTCAATAGTCTCTGATGAGGGACCCTGTCAAAAGCCTTACTGAAGTCCATATACACAATATCATATTCATTACCATGATCTACCTCCTCAAATACCTTAGTGAAAAAAGTTAATAAATTCGTAAGGCAGGAACGCCCCTTTGTAAAACCATGCTGAGATTCGTTGATTAATTTATGCTTTTCAAGGTGGCTACGAACTGCCTCGGCAATTATTGATTCCATAAATTTTCCCACTATGGAGGTTAGGCTTATTGGTCTATAGTTCGAAGCTAAGGACCTGTCACCTGTTTTGAAAATAGGTATCACATTTGCCATTTTCCACTTATCTGGCACCATGCCAGTTTGTAGTGATATGTTGAAAAGATTAGTCAAAGGTGTGCTAAGCTCCTCTTTACATTCCTTTAGAACCCTTGCATACAGTTCATCAGGGCCTGGGGATTTGTTAGGTTTCAATTTATCTATTTGCCTAAGGACCATGTCACTTGTGACCCTAATAGTGCACAGTTTATTATCGTCCTGTTCTACATAATTTATCATTACTGGTATATCGCTGGTATCCTCCTGTGTAAAAACTGAGAGGAAGTATGTGTTAAAAATTCTACACATTTCCTTATCACTGTCAGTGAGCTGACCCGAGGAACTTTTGAGTGGGCCTATCTTGTCCCTGATCTTACTTCTGTATACCTGAAAGAATCCTTTTGGGTTAGTCTTCGATTCTCTTGCAACTTTAACCTCATAATCTCTTTTTGCTTTTCTAATTCCCTTTTTTATTTCTCTCTTTAACTGAATATATCGAATTCTTAATTGCCCCTCTCCTCTTTTGATTTGCCTATATATGCCTCTCTTTTGACCAATCAGATATTTTAATCTATTGTTCATCCATTTAGGATCATTTTTGTTTGATCTGATTTCCCTATTTGGAACATAATTTGACTGAGCAGCTAGAACTATGCCCTGGAAAGCATCATATCGGCAACCATCACCACCTACCTGACCCTTAGTCAGGTCATTCCAGTTCAGCCCACCTAAGTAATTTTTCAGTCCTATGAAATCAGCCAAGCGAAAGTCAGGGACGGAGACTTGATTGCCATTATTAGGGGAATTCCATGATATATTAAAACTGAGTGATTTGTGATCACTCTCCCCAAGCTCATCATTAACCTCAAGATTATTAATTAGTGTTTCCCTACTGGCAAGAACCAAGTCAAGGAGGTTATTTCCCCTAGTTGGCTCTGTCACAAACTGTTTTAAAAAACAATCCTGGATCGTATCAAGAAAGTCACCCGACTCTAAATTTCCTGTCAAATTGCTCCAGTCAATCTGTCTATAGTTGAAATCTCCCATTAGCACAACATTTTCGTATGTAGATGCCTTACGAATTTCGTCCCATAGAAGTTTACTGCACTCCCTATCAAGATTTGGGGCCCTGTAAATCACACCCAAAATTAGTTTTTCTCGGCCCTCGAGAAGCTGTAACCAAACAGATTCAGTGGCTGACGCTTCTAATTTAATATCTTGTCTTACACAACAATTTAAATTGTCTCTGACATACATCGCTACTCCACCACCTTTCCTGTTGACCCTGTCAGTGTGGAATAATTTATAGCCTTGTATGTGACATTCAGAGGGCATCTCTCTATCTTTCAGATTGAGCCAGGTCTCTGTTATAGCAATAATATCTATGTTTCCTGCACTTGCAATTAATCTTAGCTCATCTATCTTATTTCTAACACTCCTGCTATTAGTACAGTAAACCTTAAGGGAGCTAGTCCCTTGCTGCCCTCTGCTGCCCCCCTTTGTTAGCTGACCTGTTCTATTGTCTTTATTTATAACTTCATGCTGAATGCCTTTTATACATTTACTGTTTCCAACCCTAGTGTTGCAACCTGCTTGTTTCCCACACACACCCATACCTCTATCTTCCATCAGTTTAAAATCATAGGCATTTCACCAATGGCCTTCTCAATCGAGTCTGCAAGTGCTACCACCCCTGCCCCAGAGAGATGTACCCCATCCCTTGCATACATATCATGTTTGCCATAAAAGTTGTTCCAGTTGTCAATGAATGGGATTGCAAGTTCCTTGCAGTATCTGTCTAGCCAGCAATTTACACCAATTGCCCTAGACAACCATTCATTTCCTACTCCCCTTCTAGGCAAGATGCTACATATGATTGGGATCCCTCCCTTAGACTTAATGAAATCTATAGCTGACCTGTACTTATCTAGCAGCTCTTCTCTCCTACCCTTCCCAATATCATTTCCACCAGCACTGAGACAGATAATGGGCTTGTTCCCATTACCTGACATGATATTATCCAGCCTGTTGACAATGTCCCCAACACCAGCTCCAGGGAAGCACACTCTATCTCTCATCTTCTTATTCCTATTACAAAAAGCACGGTCAATATATCTTACCTGAGAGTCACCAACCACAAGAATGCGCTTACCTTCATTAGCAGGGGCAGTAGTACCCTTACCTTCACTGGCCACTGAAGTACATTCATCCTGGAGAACAGAGAAGCGATTTCCTACCTTCAGATCTTCACTCTTAACTTTCCTTACTCTGATCCGCCTCCCATTACTGTGAACAACTCGCCACTTGCAGCAGGTGCTGGGCTGCACCTCACTGCTGGTAGCTGTTGCTACCTCCCCAACTACAGCCTCCTCACAGCGAGAGACAGACTGCACCTCACTGCTAGAAGTCTCATTCCCCACAACTCCAGCCACCTCACACTCTCTCCCAGACCCATTGAGGTGGACCTTCAGCCTCCTAATCTCCTCCTGGAGAAGCAAGACCTCCTCCTTCAACTCTCCAACCTCAGTTTTTAAAACACTGCAGAAGCAAGCCATGCTTGTAACCGTCCACGCTAATCCCCAAAGCAGCTCAGGGTCTGTGACCTCACGTGTCGACTGACCACTACAAACTTGACAATTTCAAACAAAAACTTTACATTATCGTCATTTTAACAAAACGGGGTTGAAAACTGCAGGACTCGATCACCCTATATACAGTCGAGACGAACACGCTACCACTACACTGATGTGGTAGACGAGGACAGTCTCGACGAGCGAACGAGCAAGAGAGCGAGTCACAGAGTAGGGGATGGAGAAGAATAAAAACTAAACATCGATCGTAGCTGATCTCTTATGTGTCAATGAAATGGAGCCATTAAGCAGACCATCACACACTATGAAGTGAAAGACATTCGCAACCAGAGGCAGGCGGAAGAGAAATGGTGAGGAGAGACTGAGAAATCGAAACAAAAATATGCTTAGAAAGAATTCAAGAAAACGAGGTGGACAAAGACCCATATAAGAAACAGCTCTACCCTAAGGCACAAGTAAAAAAGGCGCCTCTTGGAAGCTAATTCTCTTACACTATCTACAGAGAAATACAGAAAGGCGGAGGAAAAAAAAAGGCACAACATAGAGGAGACATTTCCAATATCTGAGAGTCTCTGGAACACAGAGATGCCCGTAATGGTAACATAGATACTCACTTTCTAAATGTAGTGTGTATAGTATATGAATATTTAGTGTTAAGGGTCATATTGGATGCTTAATGCCAGGTTACTGAGATTATAAGATATATTTAAAAAATTGTTAACAATGAAAAATTTCATGACAATTAAATTTGTCTGACTTCGGCTCGGCTACGCATTGAAAATATAATGAGATCAACAAATATCAGGCGCCTGTCTATGCCTGGAAGATCCTTATCCGAATCACGATCACATTCCAACTGAATTCTTAGGCCAAGTCTCTTACGAGGTAGTAAGACTCGGTGAGAGCTTTATCGATTATGCTTCTCTGTCAGTCTGGAAATGGAAAAAAAAAACAGCTACTTTCTTGCTCGTTCGCTCTCTCTACCCCCTCTTTTTTATTTATTTACACAATGGTTTTACGGGGTTAGGTTAAGATTTCTTACCTTCAAGTACAAGTTAAAACGTTTTATCTATCTCAGCTCGTTTGAAAGCTGTTTCTATTGTTATAAGAAATACAAAGAGTCAATAGGATGAAGTTGGAGCCATCTGTGGCACAGCGATTTCATTTGGTCAACTGACTATTTCATCGATATCATTATGGTATACAAGTAAGCTACAAACTCGAGTCATTCTAGGAATGTATGATCTCAGATGAGGTAATGTGCTTGATAAGGGTACAGCTAAAGAGTAGTTGCTGTTGGCTGTTCATCTTGTTGTGTAGATGCTGTCCCCTCACTGTCTGCGAAGCGGGGCCGAGTGTGGTGGTTCCTTGGCAACACTGGACTTGTACATAATAAGGCCACCCACATCCCACCGGTGTTGAAATGATAGATCTTTCAAGCGAGAGATGAATCGTCTTGCTCTGTGCTGCATACAGTAAAGTCATGGTTTTGAATGAACCGGGGGTAGGCAATTCAAGAAAGTGGAGCATACACAAGGTGACAGCACACTTGTGCCTCGTACAGTTTTGCAGCCTCTACTGTCGAGCAGGTATGAGATACCTGCTCGACAGTAGACAGTAGCTGAAAACTGAAGATTAATGTAAGTGAGAGCAGCTGTCATTTCCTCTCTTAGGTTAGTAAATGTCAGAATCCAGTCGTCTTCATATGCATATGATTTTCCGACGAGTTCAAGGACTTTGAAATCGACAAACCTAAACAATGGCCCAAGCACACATCCCTGTAGAACACAGGCACTGACTGAGAGTTTTGTTGACTCTGTCTCATTGAGAACTACTCTTCGAATTTTATTTTAAATATAATCATTAAAGAGGCATTGTGAAGAGCCAATGACTCCAGTGCTTGACGTTTTGTGAAGAATCTCTGGTGCAGTACTCGGTCGAAAACGCCAACGCCAACGCCAACAATGTCTAGTGCTACTACACAGCTATTAGCAGCAGAATGAACTTTTCTGAAGGCATATTAACGGTCGCAAAAAAAGGGTAGTTGTAGTAGTCGGAAAACGCTCTCTTCTTCTGATATATTGTCTCAAGAAATCGTGACAGTGATTGACAGGAGTTACACTTGTATGTAGTCGCTGATTTCCGCTCTGATCTAAAGTGAACAGAAAAGGCTATTAACACTGTGCCAGGCAGTTCTGCTAGATGAAAGTTAAGAGGTGATACAAGCTGATCTACACATTTGCTCAGCTATGTTGGTCTCGTTCTTAGTCTCCTTTCTTTTCTCTTTCTCTCTCACTCTCTCTCTCTTGCTCATTTACACGCAAGTTGGAAAAAAAAAGTTGCAGTACGATTAGTGGCACTATGAGCGCCTCATCATGGAGTTCATACCTGGTGGCTCGCCAGGTATGCCCTAGTAATCCCATGAGGGCTTCCGGTCGAGAGGAAAGATATTTTTTGAGTTAGGAACTTTGTCAACCAGGCACCTCACGCGCCCCCTGCTACCTCACTCACTTGTCCTAGGTATTTATCACGTCTGTCTTCCCTTCAGGGGGCAAGAAAGTCTAAAGTGTGAATTTGAAATAGATTTCCTATGAGGGGATAGAGCCACTCAATGTAAGGTCACTGAGACCATCCAAACAGAGTTGTGAAAGTTACATCTCGCGCAATTGCAGATATTCGAAGACCGAGTGTATTCGGTCCTGCCCGTTGGGGGTATACCATTTTTGAATGTTGCAATGTTGCATTGGTTGTAAAAAAACGAAATAAGTATTTTTTAAATTTATTATACAAGTAGACAATATAAAAAACATAAATGGAACTTGTTTCTGAACAATTTGTAACCAGTAAAAAAATAGAAATAGGAACTACTTATCAACAATGACACATTGCAATGGGATGCAACTTACAAATGAAATATTCCTGAGTTCCCTGAGAAAGAACAATCATTTCACATCACTAATTTTGCAAATGAAAGTTCATGAAACAATTTTTATCCTTCTTTATGCACAGATTTACTTTACATATGGCACAGCAAAATGAGGATGTGACATGATTATTCTTTTTGCTGCAAAACTTGCATGAAAGCAGCTTACCTAACACTGGCCAGTGACCTAGCTGTTTATCCAGCCTCACACTGTCATCTGGCCTTTCTGCACGTTGGTACTGAAATGCAGATGGGTATTCCACCTTTGACAAAGCTTCATTACTGCCAACCAAAGAAGTACTGGGTGAATCTCGACTTCGTCTCATGCTGGTGCGGTTGAACTTTTGTCCTTTGGATCTTGCAGTGACAGAGATGTCAAGCCTGAATAGCTTCAGTGGTGTGCATGGCATGTTTAGTGACCTACAATCACGACAGTAAAGAAGCCATGCATTCACAACAGCAACATCCAAAACATAAGCAAAGAGCCGCATGTACCAACGCTTTGATTTCATTGGTGTTTTGTAAAGATGGACCAACATGTTACTTTTGTCGATACCTCCCATGTTTGCGTTGTAGTTCTTGATGATGCCTGGGCACTCAAAGTGGTCTTTCTTCTTTGATGCCTTGTCATATCTTTCAATAAGACCCAAAGGATAAACTCCGACATCATTTGTGACTAGAGTCACAACTTTGTTGTCCTTCCATCTTACAAGAAGGATATGATCATTGCTTTGGAAATCAAAATAGCCCCTGGCCACATTATTCTTTTGCATTTCTTTCACAGGCATCAGTTGTGGCTTACCACATCTATTATCACGTATTGTTCCAGTGTACCTGCAGTTATACTTGTCTCTCAGTACCTTGACCAAAGGTAGACTTGAAAAGAAATTATCAGCATAGACTGCTGATGTTTTTCTTTGGTCAAGAGATGCTGCAAGTACAAGAACAATCCTGGAACTCATTGGGAGTTTATTTTCTTCATTTGACAGCTTTATGTGATGGTTCTCAAAAGTTGGGTTACCTTGATACATCAGTATATCATGTATGATTCCATCTTCACTGCTACGACAGAAGAGTTTGAAACCCCACTTGTCTGGTTTGTTTTTGATGTATTGCCTTAGGTTTCCAGCTGTTTTACCCTTGAAAGCAACCATAACTTCATCAACAGACTGCTTGGGTGTAGCTGGAACTTTCAAGCAAGCTTTAGTCAGTCCATTGTAAAGAGGCCTTATTTTGTAGAATCTGTCATTATCCTTCTTTTTTGTGTTATCATTGAAATGAATGGTACGCCTCAGCAACCTAAACCTCTTTGATCCCATGACTTCTGCAACTTGAATTGTCCTACTTGCACTTCTCCAATAGTCCTCAATGGATGGCTGTACAGTGTAACCCATATACAACAGAATACCTATAAACCTAGTCATTTCCTCAGAATCTGTTTGAAAAGTAGTATGTATGTCTTTTTGCCTGGCATACAAATTAGTTTGAAATGTAATGTTGTCTATCATGTCTTGAGTAAAAAAGTCTGTAAAATAATCATATGCACACCTAACTTCAACAGGCTTTTCATGTTCATATTTAGGCAAAGGGTCATTGTGGATGTCCTCATTCTTCCATTTGGTGTCTACTTGAGAAGCAAGATCATCTTGAAGCACTTCTTCATCAGGGTATTCCTCCATAGTAATACGTTTCTTCCTCTTGTTCAATTTTTTTTTTTTTGGTGGTGGCGCAGCTTCCTCCTCCCCATCTGTTGACACCTCTGCATCTGGTGGCAAGAATTCATCCTCACTATCCAGGAAATCCATGTCATCTGAGTCTTGATCTGAGTCAGTATCATCCCAAACACAGACAAATTTCGAGGTAGCCTTGGAGGACTCACCGTAGAACAATTTCTTATTGATCTGGAAGGACAATAAAAACATTCTGTACACACCCAGACCATTACTGAATTCATATATACACTACCAAATTCTATTGAAATATTTATATACCGAAACTTGAAAACTGCACCTAAAAGGGCAGGAACGGCCGTGCATGGTCCTATTTTGTTGCACTTTTTTCATTTGCATGGTGCACTCGTAATATGCTTCACAACGCCTTCATATATATATCAAAATATGGCTAAACTATTCATTTACACACTAGACACACAAATCAGTACTTACCGACATTGTATTGGGTGAAATGCTTCAGTATATAAGGAGCACTATACCGAGAAACACGAGTTTTGGCGCCGGCAAGGTAGAAGTGTTTACATTCTGCTGTCTCGACCAATGGGAAGCGAGCAGCCGCCATCACCGCTCAGCCTGGGCGACTCAGGGAAGGTCTGTGATTGGTCAGAAATAGAGAATGGGAACCTAGATGCGCGGCGGGAGTTGTAGGACGTGCGCAAAAAACCACGCTATGAGGACAGACTTCACTCGGGTCTGCCCGGTAAAGGGCTTTAGCTAACCTTTGTCAACCAGGCACCTCACGCGCCCCCTGCTACCTCACTCACTTGTCCTAGGTATTTATCACGTCTGTCTTATTTATATCTCTATATTTATAATTTTCTACTCATCCTCACATCGCTATCAACTTTTACTCTCCTAACCTTCTTCCTAACACTATTACATGCCAGCACATCCTGCCACTATACGATATACTATTACCACCATCTCTACCACCAATATCATTTACTATCACTACCACTACTATTGTCATCACCCCATAAATCCACATGTCGCATGTTTTCTTGCGCACCTGGTCTGTTTCACAAAACTCCTACACCACACACACTCAAACACACTCACTCACCCTCGCTCACCCACCCACCCACTCTCACCCACTCGCTCTCACCCACTCGCTCTCACCCACTCGCTCTCACCCACTCGCTCTCACCCACTCGCTCTCACCCACTCGCTCTCACCCACTCTTGTTTCCTCCCACTTCTCCCCACCGCTATCACAAAAATTGACTCTCTCAAGTTAGTAAACACAGTCTCTTCCACCTCCACAATAACTGCCTCACATCTTCATTATCTCACATAATATCGTATTAATATCAGGGAAACAAACATCGACACCTACAACCACACCACAAACGCCACCACACCTCCACCAGCAGCAGCAATAACGCCTCTCAAGGACGACTACAACCAGCCTCACCTACACCACTTTCCTCACAGACCTCACCAACACTTACAATCACACCTCTTACTTACCACTATCACTACATGCTGCTACCATTACCATCACTATATCGACTAACATTACCACACGCATCTACCATTTTTACCACCACTATCACCATCACCCAACCTCAGTTACAGTCACTACAAGCTACAGTCCCCACCACACTACCACAATCACCACGGCTCGCTGCCATCCTCCACCACAACAACCAGATAATGAGAGACTACCTTCTGTGGAGGTCTCTAATGCCGCTTTTCTTTTTCCCTCCTCACATCCACTACAAATGTAGCTAAAATTTCAATCTCCTAATGTCTCACACTTCATATCATTCCCGTCATATAATTAACACATATTGCTATCTGCTAGTTAATTTTTATCATTACACTGGTTTAAATATGTTTATTTTAATATTTCATACAATGTAATGCGACAAATTTGTACAACTATAATACTTCAATTTCGAAATGTTAAAATTTCATCGTTTCAGACACTCAATTGTTAACTGTTTACTGTAATTTCTACCACTGAACCTTTCACGACTTGTTAATTTTAAGTTAATTTAAAGCCTGCCCATAATGCTCTGCATACAAGGGGCTTTTGGCATGTACACCCAACTATTATTCCTTGTACAACTATATATCATGTTGAAATAAACTATAAGAATATGAATGAATATATTTTTTCTTAGTTAATCCCTCACTGTTTGAAATTTATTTCAGTTTAAGTTATTAACTACCTAATTAGATTTCCCCACTAACTATACATATCAAAAGTACTTCCAAGGGAATATAATTTTTCTTGGAAAAGAGAAAATGTATTACCTTCTATACAGTTTTGGTGCTCACAAGTTTATCAGCTCCTCTGATATTTCCTACAAGGACCAAGCATGAAGCTGTCTAGACTGATGCAATGACTGTATCAGTCTAGCCACAATACCATTTGCAGTAGAGAAAGCAACAGACAGCAGGGAAACTGTTAAATCTGTTGAATGATGAGATTAAATGATCACTCACCATTAAGTCCAAGTGAATCAAACTAACAATTGTGGATCCAGTAATTAAATAACCTGGTGAGGGAAGTTAAAAATTATGCATAATTTTGATTAGCAGAAGTTCTTGTATTCTGTAACTCAGTTCTCTATCTGCAAGTAGATTTATAAAAAATTACAGCTTTTTTATGCTGGTTCAAGTCTAGCATGGCCACACTAGATACAGAACATATGTCAAGGGAAGTTTTGAACAGTGAAGCTAATCTTGCAGTCAAGGAATCAGAAGGCCATTCAAAGGGTATTTGCCTTCTCAAACCTCATCAAAGAAGCAGTTATGTCAACCTCCTTAGAGTAAGGAATATTTTAGGCATTATGAGAGCCGCACCAACAGACTGATTCATTAATGCCTTCATCAGCTGTCTTGTTAGCTACTTCTAATTTCTTTGTTCCAACCCCCCACCCCCCGGTGCCTGCCTCCGTGTGCTTTTCAGATTGTGTAAGGATCGTATATAATACCGACAAGATGAAATTAAGACACATGTGCAACATCTGGGTATCTTTATTGTAGACGTTTCGCCATCCAGTGGCTTTATCAATACAAATTCTAGGACATAACTTGAAGACAGTAGAACTATGTACAGAAGATGAGGTAATCAGTCCCTCAACCTAGCAGTAGGTGCGAAGAGCACCATAGTCGTGGAGATTCAGAATCTCCACGACTATGGTGCTCTTCGCACCTACTGCTAGGTTGAGGGACTGATTACCTCATCTTCTGTACATAGTTCTACTGTCTTCAAGTTATGTCCTAGAATTTGTATAGATAAAGCCACTGGATGGCGAAACGTCTACAATAAAGATGCCCAGATGTTGCACATGTGTCTTAATTTTAGCTTTTCAGAATAAATATACAAGTCGTGCCATATAGGTAAAACTTACGATTTTGGCACAAATAGTAACGCTCTTCTTGTAGTATAAAGCAAGCGAAAATTTGTGCATGCAGTAATTTCGCAAAAATCATTCTGAACCTAACGAAAAAAAAATTTAGTTGTGCTTGTTTATTTAATTATTCTAAACTTTTCTAAAACATACTTAGTTGGATTAGGCTAAATTAAATTGCGCTAATAATTATATATATATATATATATATATATATATATATATATATATATATATATATATATATATATATATATATATATATATATATGTCGTGCCGAATAGATAAAACTGGTCAATTAGAAAGAACTCCTTTAAAATTTTCTCTTATACGTTTAAAGTGAAGCGAATAAAAAGGCTTCAAGGAAGAATATTTGGATTCCTTCCTTAAGCCGTTTGAATATTCCACTTCCCCTACCACCCCATCTTTTCATTCTTTTTTACCAATAGGTATATTTTATTACATAATATGGTACAAAAGATTTAAGAGATACATTGTTGATATAAAGATGGCATATACAGTACATGAGATGTGAGAGATACATGTCAAGTATATATTGTTACATGTTTGTCACTGATTATAATGCAAAAATATCATCCACCTTCTTAGAACTGGGTCGCGTGCCCAAAATACAGCAGGCATTACCCCTCTGAACAGCAGCGCTGAGTCGCTGGAACAGAAAACTAAGTGCCCTGGGATCCCTAGTTACCCTGATGAGTCTTTTCCCTAGCTCCTTAAGGAACTTAGATGTACTCTTTCCCCATGAGCCAAGGGACTCTGAGCCTATGGGAACAAACATATAATGATATAAAGATATATTTTTTCATTTATGTTAATGTAAAAATTACTAATTTAGTACCAAAAGAACCTTAGAAAGCTTACATAACCTTATTATAAACAGCACAAGTTAATTTAGCCTAATCAAACTACAAGTATTTTAGATAAATTTACAATAATTTTATAATAAACAATGAAATATATTTTTCTTCGTTACGTACTGAATGATTTTTGCTAAATTATTGCATACACAAATTTTCGTTTGCCTTATAAAGCAAGAAGAGCGTTGCTTTTTAAGCAAAAACAGAAAGTTTTACCTATTCGGCAGGACACACACACACACACACACACACACACACACACACACACACACACACACACACACAAATACTAACGTGTGGAGCTACAGTATTTTAATGTTTTGTCGAGATGTAGTGTACTGCTGAAGTGTTAATTTTGCAGGATATTAGTGTATAATTATTGAGGTGCGGTGTTGTAGTGTTATTTAGAGATCCAATATTTTAAAGGTGTTTAAAGTGCAGTTTACTAAGGTTGAAATAATGAACTAGTTTTTATTCAGTATTGTAAGTCCCTTTTCTCTGTCAAAATTTCATCATTTTTTTTTTCTCCTCTTCTTTCCTTTTACTTTCCCAACTTCGCTACAATTTTTTCTCTACTCTCTTATTTCACTTTATTTCATTTCTACTTCATTATTTCACTTCCGCCTCAAAAGTCGTTTTTAATTTCACCTCTTCCCCCACTTCTCTTCCACAAGGTATCCCTCCTTTATATTCCCTCTCTCTCATTTAATTTCTCCCATACGTTCTCTCCCTCCTATGCCTTCTCCCCTTTTCCATCTCCAAATTTAGTCACCTCGGCTATTCACTCGCCATCAACATTTCCCCTCGCTTCCCCTCTCTTGAAAACCTCATCCGTCACCCCTCAAAAATATTCAGATCCCTCTCCTTCATTCCTTAAGTCTCAGCCAGTGTTCGTGTCGCTATTAATTTTGCCTCACTCAATAACACGTTCATCCATTATTCTCGTGTCAGGTTAGAAAATAAGAATTATTTATGGCATATTGGAATTTATTATAATTACATAATTTTGTGTCTTTTTTTCCCGGGTTTATTACGTTATTTTCAAATAATATATCTAATTATTTCTCTTGTGTAAGAGTGTATTAATTTTTTCTTTGCTTTGCTTGAATTTCAATTTTGTTGCAAGTATTTCACCGGTGTTGTTGCAGAGTGACAAGCTGTCTTGTACTAGGCACTAACTATTAATGTAACCTCTATTTTCATAGCATCCGGTGACTTCCCGGATGATAAATATGATGCTAGGGATTTCAGATTGATGCAGGAAATATATCTATCATAAAGCGGGATATCACGTTTGAGATTTCAGCAATCCAGTTGACTGAATAAGCATGTTGAAACTCTTCCTGGAAATCATTTAAAGAATTAAATACGGTCGAGGCAAGTGTAGTAAGTTCATTGCTAAAATTGTTTCACTATTTGACAAAGAATATGTCGAAGAATATGTTTTAAGAAAAATATATTTCACGAGATTTGTTACCACGTTGTCCTAATTGTGATCAAATGAAGAATTCTTTCAGATCTTGGTGATTAGGTGACTCTTAATATCATTCTCAGTGACACAGCTTTGTCACCCATTACTGTAAGTTTGAGAATATCTTCAATATGCACACAAGACAACATTTATGAGGAACACGATATTTTTTATGTAAAAAAATAAGAACCAGTATATTTTCCCAGTTGCTTAAGGACACTCATTTGATGAAAATGTTTTTAATAATTAACTTTGGTTAAGTTTAGATTATCGCCTACACAAGGTCATTAAGGCTGCATGTCAGATGTACATTATCAATTAAGAGAAAGTGATTATCAGAAAGGGGGATTAAATTAAACATTCAGTTGACTGGGTGATCGGTTCCACTATGATGTCTCTCTCATTCAAAATCTCATATATCGAAATCGCTTATGGTGAACAAAAGTTGCAGACTCACTGGTTTATTTCCTCTCTCTAGATTCTAAAATCCAAGTTGTTCTAGCTGCCACCATTATCGTTTCCACCATTGCTATGTTATCATATTCCTATCTTGATCTCCTGTTTAGTGGTGGATAGTACATCTCGGCAATCTTAGCAATGAGTCCCACAATTCCGAGCGTCTTTCTCATAAGTCACTTGTTCATGATTACCCACACTACTACTTCGCTTGTTTCTACTGTCCTTTCTTATTATTTTATATCCTGCTGTGATGATGGCATCTATTATCACTTGTCTCCGATAGGGCTATGATGTGTGTGGATTCCTCCACTATATGCTTTTCCACTCATCACTGTGTTATCCTGTCTGCATGTATATACTGTACAGCAATTTTAGTTTCCATTCTAGCGCAATACTCTTGTATTTGGGTTCCTCTACTCCCAGTCCTTGTATTGTCAAAGAAATAGGTGAGGATGTAAGAGAAAAAGGTTGCTGGGAATACGACTGAGGACTGATTGTGGGAAAGAAATGACCCCATGGATGTGGGTGATGGATTTTGGGGGACGGTTGGGAGCAGAGGGACAAGAGGGATGGGGATTAAAATTGGGAATGTTTGTGAGAGAGGGTCATGCAATTGTTCGGGTTAAGGAGGAGGGTTTAGCTGGGGAAAAACAACGGTGCATGAGCGTCAGTTTGTTTTAAGATATGTTGATGGAGCAAGATGGTGGATTTAGGGGATATTGAGACTGATCTTAATGTTACTCACCGTGTGTATATGTGTGTGTGTGTGTGTGTGTGTGTGTGTGTGTGTGTGTGTGTGTGTGTGTGTGTGTGTGTGTGTGTGTGTGTATACTCACCTAGTTGTACTCACCTAATTGTGGTTGCAGGGGTCGAGACTCAGCTCCTGGCCCCGCTTCTTCATTGATCGCTACTAGGTCCTCTCTCTCTCTCTCTGCTAGGCTATTCTACTTCATGACGACTATGACTGAAGAAATACTTCCTAACATCACTGACTCGTCTGAGTCTTCAGCTTCCAACTGTGACCCCTTATTTCTGTGTTCCCTCTCTGGAACATCCTGTCTCTGTCCAACTTATCTATTCCACGCAGTATTTTGTACGTCGTTATCATGTCTACCCTGACCCCCTGTCCTCCAGTGTCGTCAGGCCGATTTCCCTCAACCTTTCTTCGTAGGACATTCCCCTGAGCTCCAGAACTAGCCTTGTTGCAAGCCTTTGTACTTTCTCTAATTACTTGACGTGCTTGACCAGGTGAGGGCTCCAGACTGGTGCTGCATACTCCAATATGGGCCTGACGTACACAGTGTACAGTGTCTTGAACGATTCCTTACTAAGGTATCGGAACGCTATTCTCAGGTTTGCCAGGCGCCCACATGCTGCAGTAATTATCTGGTTGATGTGTGCCTCAGGAGACGTGCTCGGTGTTATGGTCACCCCAAGATCACTTTGTATTTGGTGGGGTTGAATTCGAGAAGCCAGTTGCTGGACCACGTATCCAGCCTGTCCAGGTCTCTTTGTAGTCCTGCCTGACCCTCATCAGATTTAATTCTCCTCATTAACTTCACATCATCTGCGAACAGGGACACTTCAGAGTCTGTCCCTTCCATTACGTCATTCACATATACCGAAAATAGCACTAGTCCTAGGACTGACCCCTGTGGGACCCCGCTCGTCACAGGCGTCCACTGTGATACCTCATGTACCATGACTCGTTGTTGCCTCCCTGTCAGGTATTCTCTGATCCATTGCAGTGCCCTTCCTGTTACACGCGCCTGATCCTCCGGCTTCTGCACTAATCTCTTGTGAGGAACTGTGTCGAAGGCCTTCCTGCAGTCCAGGAAAATGCAATCAACCCACCCCTTTTTCTCTCGTGTCTTACTTCTGTTACTTTGTCATAAAACTCCAGGTTTGTAACACAGGATTTGCCTTCCATGAATCCATGCTGGTTGTCGTTTATAATCTTTTTCCGTTCCAGGTGTTCCACCACTCTCCTCCTGATATTCTTCTTCATAACTTTACATACTATACACGTCAGCGACACAGGTCTGTAGTTTAGTTCCTCGTTTCTGTCTCATTTCTTAAAAATGGGGACTACATTTGCGGTCTTCCATACCTCAGATAGTTGCCCAGTTTCAAGGGATGTGTTGAAGATTGTGGTTAGTGTGACATACAGCATCTCTGCTCCTCCTCTAAGGACCCACGGGGATATGCTGTCCGGTCCCATCGCCTTTGAGGTTGTGTGTGTGTGTGTGTGTTTGTGAAATACAAACATACAAGCAAAGCAACAATAATCCTTGATAACATAAGAAAAAATGCACAACAGAAGACATATTTCAAGTGATTATAGAATCCTTGAGTCATATGTAAAAATAGAGAAATTCCTTAAAACAAAATATTAAAAGTTTCGTGTTTATCTCGCCATCGCTGTGGGCAAGATTCAGGCGTGTGTGTGGATGCTGCGAACCGTCTTCACGAGAAAGTTGAATCATTAGTGCAGCTCTTGTGAATGAGTCTGGAAGCCTTATTAGTCTTTCTGAAAAGCTTAGGGAAACGTCGAACAGCAGGACTGTGGTCGGCAGGAAAATTAGTAGTTGCATGTAATAGGGAGTAAAAGGAAGGAAGCGAAGTTGTTTATGGAGAGAGAGGGGGGGAGAGAGGGGGGAGAGAGAGAGGGGGGGAGAGAGAGAGAGGGGGAGAGAGAGAGGGGGGAGAGAGAGAGGGGGGAGAGAGAGGGGGAGAGAGAGGCGGGAGAGGGAGGGGGGGGGAGAGGGAGGGAGGAGAGGAGAGGGGGGAACGAGAGAGAGGGGGGAGAGGAGAGGGGGGAGAGGAGAGGGGGGAGAGGGAGGGGAGGGGAGGGGAGCGGGGTTTATCCTATACCAGCTGCACAGTTTGTATATATGAAAATGAAAAGAACACTGCAAGATGGTCGAGTTCGGGCTCACTTTACAAGATGGTCGAGTTCGGGCTCACTTTGCAAGGTGGTCGAGTTCGGGCTCACTTTGGGGTATGCAGCACGAGCCTGAAACTTGATAAAACATGTCAAGAAATTTAAAATTAAAGAAGACTACAAAGAGAATATTCTCATAGCTAAGGGAACTGAAGTGTGCGAAGAGTTTTTAAAAGAAATTTCGCTACATTAGACTATAGGAGGAACAGTGAAAACATGATAATGACATACTAAATGATGCTATGATGGATAGAAACGATTAGGGCAAAAAAAAATTTACTACGGCAAAGGTGGAAATAAAAGACAAAGGTGAGTCACAGAGAAGCTCGGAAATATTTGTTCAGTCTCTTGCTAAGTGGTATATACGAATCAAAGTATCAGTGATCATATCATCACTGTCTTTTATTGCCTGAAATCGATTCTTGACCGCAGTAAGGTAAATTGTGTGTTAAATGAATTCGCTGATAGTCGAGTCTTTAAGCAAATCTATGAAAAACACAGTTGTCTTTTTTAACGAGACGATGAAATCTTCCTAGAAGTACACCACTCCGACTAGTCCCAGGAGTGTAGAATCATGCAGTGGGTAAAATCATTACATCTTGACTGGCAGCTCGTAGCTTACTGTATATCCTTAACAGTTTGACTGGAACAACTTCTCAGAATGTCCTGCACATCTGTATCACCTCATAAACAAACATGTCACATTGTGATCAAGTGTTATTTAAACAATGTGTTGACGATAAAGAGTCACTGATGATTAAAATATTTTTGTTGCTTTTGTATGATCTGGAGCAGGGTTCCTCAAAGTGGTTAATATTATCCCTAAGAGCCGATGGAAGTGTCGAAGGAGTCCATGTCTGGGGGTCAAAAGGGTTTCACTAAATGTCTGGGGAAGTGCTTTGCATTGTGTATATGTAACCTTACACCCTACGTACTCAAGTCCCAATATGACTCAGTGTTCAGCAAGCCACTGCCCAGACTAAGGGTCGACAACCCAAATGAACTTTTTATGAACGAAGCCCAAAATTTGGACATCCCAAAAATCTCGGATATTATCTTAACTCCACAAGACTTTGAAGAGGTAATTAATGACATGCCCATGCACTCTGCCCCAGACCCAGGCTCATGAAACTCAGTGTTCATCAACAATGCTGAAGAATGCTCCATACAATGCTGAAGGCACGCGATAGGGGCTATCGCGTGCCTTCAGCATTGTATGGAGAGGGAGCATGGACACAGGGATCATCGCACACATTCTAAAAACATCAGACATAGCCCCACTCCACAAAAGTGGCAGTAAAGCAATTGCAAAGAACTACAGACCGATAGCACTAACATCCCATATCATAAAATTCTTTGAAAGGGTTCTAAGAGGCAAGATCGCCAACCACCTAGATACCCATCAATTACACAACCAAGGGCAAAACGGGTTTAGAGCAGGTCGCTCCTGCCTGTCCCAGCTACTGGACCACTATGGCAAGGTTCTGGATGCTGTAGAGGATAAACAAAAACAGATGTAGTATACACAGACTTTGCAAAAGCTTTCGACAAGTGTGACCATGGTGTAATAGCACACAAAATGCGTGATAAAGGAATAACAGGAAAAGTTGGTAGATGGATCTATAACTTCCTGACAAATGGAACACAGAGAGTAATAGTAAACAGAGTAAAGTCCCAGGCAGCCACGGTAAAAAGCTCTGTTCCACAAGGTAGAGTACTCGCTCCCATTCTATTCCTCATCCTCATTTCCGACATAGACAGAGATGTAAATTATAGCTCCGTGTCTTCCTTTGCTGATGACACCCGGATCACCATGGCAGTGACCTCCATCGAAGACACCGCGAGACTCCAAGTGGACATCAACCAAATCTTCGAATGGGCCACTCAAAACAATGTGAAATTCAACGAGGAGAAATTTCAACTATTCAGATATGGGAAACTTGAGGAAATTAAAAATATGTCTGGGTATACGACAAATTCTAACCATACAATAGAGCGGAAAAGTAATGTGAAGGATCTGGGAGTGATAATGTTAAGAGGACCTCGCCTTCAAAGACCACAGCAATTTATCTGCCTCATCTGCTAGGATAATGGTAGGATGGATAATGAGAACCTTCAAAACTAGGGACGCCAAGCCCATGATGATTCTCTTAAAATCGCTTGTGCTCTCAGCTGGAATACTGCTGTACACTAACGGCCCCCTTCAAGGCTGGCGACATTGCAGACCTGGAGAGTATACAAAGAACTTTCACGGCACATATAAGAACGATAAGGCACCTAAATTACTGGGAACCGTTGAAGGTCCTTGATTTGTATTCCCTAAAACGCAGACGAGAGAGATGCATGATAATGTACACTTGGAACGTCCTGGAGGGATTGGTATCAAACCTGCACACGAAAATCACTCCCTATGAAAGCAAAAGGCTCGGCAGGAGATGCAACATTCCCCCAATGAAAAACAGGGGTGCCACGAGTACATTGAGAGACAACACAATAAGTGTCCGGGGTCCAAGACTGTTCAACTGCCTCCCAGTCTACATAAAGGGGATTACCAATAGACCCCTGGCTGTCTTAAGAAGGCACTGGACAGGCACCGTAAGTCAGTACCTGACCAACCGGGTTGTGGTTCGTACGTCAGCTTGCGTGCGGCCAGTAGTAACAGCCTGGTTGATCAGACCCTGATCCACCGTGAGGCCTGGTCTCAGACTGGGCCGCGGGGGCGTTGACCCCCGAAACCCTCTCCAGGTAAACTCCAGGTAAACTCCTCGTCTCTCTCATCTCTCCTGTTCCGGGAAGGTTATATGTACGTGTAGTATTCCTGACCAATTTTTTACTTGCTTTCCCAAGTTCGTACATGGTTGAAGCTCCTTTCAGCCAAACAAATGCAATTCTAACTAAAGAGAATACAGACTGAATACGCAAATAACCCGCACATAGGAGAGAGGAGCTTACGACGACGTTTCGGTCGGACTTGGACCATTTACAAAGTCACACAAAAAATGGAAAGAAGGAGGGAGTAGATATAGGCCAGCAGACAAGGTCGGGACAAGAGAGGTAGTAGGAAAGGAAGAAGAGAGGTAGTGGTAGAGGTAGTACTAGTAGTGGAGTCAAAGACTAAGAGAGAGGAGAACTGCAAGGCAGCTAGGAGTCCACAAAAGGTAGGAACAAGAACCTGTAAGACCGTGGTGATATATAACTAAAACTTACCAGTCTCCAACCAAATATCAGTGCCCATATTGGCACTCATCAGATGCATCCTTCCCATTAATGATAGCTTCAGGAAAACAAGCTAAGTTAAATCTTTAATATTTTCATAATATAAAGATTACATATTTTTTTTATTATTAGTACCCGTAGTACTACTAAACTACAATTTATTACATAATATTCACATGATAAATGTTTTGGGGTCGATCAACAATCTGAAACAACATGAAGGTGTCCGTGAGCTGAAGAGTTTGGGGACCTCCGCTCTGTTTTTTATTATAATCAAGGGGAAAGCGTTAAACCCGTAGGATTATACAGCACCTGTGGGAGGGGAATATGGAAGGTATTCAGCCTTAATTCAGGGAACTGAAGCACATATCCAGTTCCCTAGATCAAGAGCCCCTCACTAGCATTATGGAACCTTCCTTGAGGGGGTAGAGTAATGAATAAAGCAAAGATTATAGATCAGTTTGTTAACGATGACAGTTTCCGAGCCACCAACTATTGGCTAGTTGGTTAAACGAATTTAAAACCTCTCGAAGTACGCGAAAGTCATTAAAGACTCCATATTACATGATCACAACTCAAGAAAATTTAATCAAACATCGAACTATGATGATTATAGTAAAATATAACAACATACAGATATATATACCTCTCCATGTTTATGCTAAGTTGCTGTTAGGGCACATACATGAAGACAGGGATACTCAATAAAATATACTACTCAAATCCACTGATAGAGTTGAGAGTGCTACATGTGTATATGGTGATGATGCTGATGTCAAACTGTAGACTGAGCGTGTGTTGATGTGCACTGTATATAGTAACGTGTTGACGACAGAGATTAACTAATTATTTTCAATCCCACTATTTTATTAATTCGGAAGCATATAAACCCAATCTGCAAGAAAAAATTCCAATATTTAATTATTAAGAAGTATATTAATACAGGAACTTCACAAGTAATTCTCGTGATACAGAAGACATAGCAAATACTGTACAGTTAGTCTTTTAATTAGTTTTACATTTATATGCACAGGACCATTTTTAAAATTAATCTCGAAACTATACATACACTGAAAACCTCTAGATACTCCAGTAAACAAGCCAAGTGTAAAGATAAACACATTATTATTATTATTATTATTATTATTATTATTATAATCAAGGGGGAAGCACTAAACCCGGAAGATTATACAACGCCTGGGGGGGGGGGGATGTGGAAGGCATTCAGGCTTAATTCGGGGAACTGGAGCACAGATCCAATTCCCTAAATCAAGAGCCCCTCACCAACATCAAGGAATCTTCCTTGAGGGGAAAAAGATAAACACAACAATTATGCAAACGAGGCACCTCTGACCATAAAACCTCACACTTAAATACAAAACATTCCGAACTACTGCTGCTGTTCTTCCTTTTCCTCCTCCTCTTCCTCTCACTGCAGAGTGAGAATATTAAAGGCTGAATGAGAAACTGAATTTTTGTGAGCCCTTCTGAAAAGTGAGGTTCCCTTTCTCTATCCTGTGACAATGCGTGTATGCATGTACTCACCTATTTGTGGTTGCAGGGGTCGATTCACAGCACGTAGCCCCGCCTCTTCGCTAGTCGCTATTAGGTCCACTTTTTTCCTGCTCCAAGAACATTAAGGTACCTCATTTTAAAGCTATGTATGGATCCTGCCTCTAGTACTTCACTCTCCAGGTTGTTTAACATCCTGACAACTCTACGGTTGAAAACATACGTCTTACCATCATTATGACTCTTATGAGTTGTTAACTTCTAGTTATGTCTCGTTGTTCGTGTGTACCGTCTCTGGAAATATTCTGGCCCCGTCCACCTTGTCAATTCCTCTCATCAGTATTTTATACCCCGTTATCTTGTCTTCCCTATTTTTCCTGTCCTTCAGATTGAGTTACATTAGCCTGTTCTCGTAGGACATACCCCTTAGCTCGGAACTAGTCTTATTGCAAACTTTAGCACTTTTTCCAATTTCCTGATGTGTTTGACCAGGTGTGGGTTCCATACTAATGCTGCAAACTCCAATATGGGCCTGGCGTACACAGTGTACAGTGTCTGTAATGACTCGTTACGTATATGTCGAAAAGCTATTCTTAATTAAGTTTGCCATGCGCCTATGCGCTGCAGCAGTTATTTAGCTGATGTGCGTCTCAGATGTTCTCGGTATTGTATTATACTCCAAGATCATTTTTCTTGAGTGAGGTTTGCAGCCTTAGACCTCTGAGCAGGCACTCCGTCTGTCGTCGTTCATGTCCTTCGCCACGATTAATAACTTTGCTCTTGGTGGTGTTAAACTACAGGAGCCGTTTGTTAGACAAGGTTCGCAACCGGTCATACCGCTAAGCTCTTGGGAGTTAGCGTGGGCTGTTACCAAGCACCATGGCTTATTATAGTGCTTTAGAATCCCAGTTTCATGTGTTGAAGAAGGAGATTCTACTTCTTCAGGAGAAAAATTGAAAGCTGAAGCTTCGCACAGATGAGTTTGAGATCGCGTGTGAGAAGAATTTAGCTGGTAAGATAGGAATGGTCACCAGCAGTGAGAGTGGCAGCCGCTTAAAGTGGCAAGTGGTTCACAGTTCAGGAAGAAGGAAGATGAGGAGAGTTAATAGAGAAGATGTGAAGGTAGGAAATCGATTCTCTGTTCTCCAAGACGAGTGTACTTCAGTGGTTAGTGAGGTTGAAGGTACCACTGATTACCCTGCTAATCAAGGTAAGAATATTTTAATAGTAGGCGATTCTCAGGTAAGATATATGGACCGTGCATTTTGTAACAGAGACAGAAAGGTCAGACAGAAAGTGTGTTTTCCTGGAGCTGGTGTTGGAGACATAGTCAGCAGGTTGGATAATATTATGGCAGGTAATGGGAACAAGCCCATTATCTGTCTTAGTGCTGGGGGTAATGACATTGGGAAGGGCAGGAGAGAGGAGCTGCTGGATAAGTACAGGTCAGCCATAGAAGTAGTTAGGTCTAAGGGAGGGATCCCAGTCATATGTAGCATCTTGCCTAGAAAGGGAGTGGGCAATGAATGGATGTCTAGGGCAACTGGTATAAATCGCTGGCTAGACAGGTACTGCAAGGAACTTGCAATCCCATTCATTGATAACTGGGACCTTTTCTTTGGCAAACGTGATATGTATGCAAGGGATGGGGTTCATCTCTCTGGGGATGGAGTGGTTGCATTAGCCAATTCAATTGAGAGGATAACTGATGACTTGTCTAGGAATTTAAACTGATTGATTATAGAGGTATGGGTGTTTGTGGGAAACAATCAGGCTGCAGCATTAGGGTTAAAAACAGCAGTTATTACCGGGATACCTCAGGGATATGTTTAAAAGACAATACTCAAAATAAAGTTGCTAGTAATGGTAAATCAATTGATCAACAAACAAAGAGATAGTAGAAGGCAACGAGTGACTAGCTCCCTTAAGGTTTACTATACAAATAGTAGGAGTCTAAGAAATAAGATAGATGAGCTAAAATTACTTGCAAGTGTAGGTAATATAGATATTGGTAAAACAGAGACCTGGTTCAACCTGAAAGATAGAGAAATGCCTTCTGAATGCAACATACAGGGTTATAAACTATTCCACACTGACAGGGTCAACAGGAAGGGTGGTGGTGTGGCGATGTAAGTCAGAGAAAATTTATATTGTCTTAGACATGATATAAGATTAGAAACATCGAACACAGAATCGGTTTGGCTTCAGTTTCTCGAGGGTCGTGACAAATTAATTTTGGACGTGATTTATAGGCCCCCAAACCTTGATAGGGAGTGCAGTAAGCTGTTATGGGACGAAATTCATAAGGCATCTAGATATGAAAATGTTGTGATAATGGGAGATTTTAACTTTAGACAAATTGATTGGAACAATATAACAGGAAATCTTGAGTCTAATGACTTTCTTGATACGGTTCAGGATTGCTTTTTAGAACAGATTGTGACAGAACCTGCTAGAGGAAACAATCTGCTTGACTTGGTTCTTGCCAACAAAGATTCACTAATTAATAATCTTGAGGTTAATGAGCTTGGGGAAAGTGATCACAAATCACTTAGTTTTAATATATCATGGAATTACCCAGATAACTGCAATCAAATCTCTGTCCCAGATTTTCGCTTGGCCGACTTCATGGGACTGAAAAATTACTTGGGTGGGCTAAATTGGGATGTCCTAACTATGGGTCAGGTAGGTGATCTTGGTTGCCAATATGACGTTTTTCAGAGCATAGTTCTATCTGCCCAGACAACTTTTGTTCCGAGTAGGGAAATTAGATCTAACAAAAATAATCCCAAATGGATGAACAATAGATTAAAACATCTCACTGGTCAAAAGGGAGGCATATATAGGCGTATCAAAAGAGAGGATGGGCAGTTAAGAAACCGATATATTCAATTAAAGAGAGAAATAAAGAAAGGAATAAGAAAAGCGAAAAGAGATTATGAGGCTAAGGTCGCAAGGGATTCAAAGACTAACCCAAAAGGGTTCTTTCAGGTATTCAGAAGTAAGATTAGGGACAAGATTGGCCCACTTAAGAGTAACTCTGGTCAGATCACTGACAGTGATAAGGATATGCGTGAAATTCTAAATGCCTACTTCCTCTCAGTTTTCACCCAGGAAAATACTAGCGATATTCTTGAAATAATAGATTACATAGAACAGGATGATGATAAACTACGTACGATTGCGCTAACTAGTGACATGGTCCTCCCATAAATAGAGAAACTAAAACCTAACAAATCCCCAGGTCCTGATGAACTGTTTGCAAGGGTGTTAAAGGAATGTAAAGAGGAACTTGGCATACCTTTGGCTAATCTTTTTAACATATTACTACAAACTGGCATAGTGCCTGATAAGTGGAAAATGGCAAATGTAATACCTATTTACAAGGCAGATGACAGGTCTTTGGCTTCGAACTATAGACCAATAAGCCTTACCTCCATAGTGGGAAAATTTATGGAATCAATTCGTAGCCATCTTGACAGGCACAGATTGATTAATGATTCTCAACACGGTTTTACAAAGGAGCGTTCCTGTCTTACGAATTTACTAACTTTTTTCACTCAGGTGTTTGAGGAGGTAGATCATGGTAATGAATATGATATTGTGTATATGGACTTCAGTAAGGCTTTCGATAGAGTTCCACACCAGAGGCTATTGAGGAAACTTAGGGCACACGGACTAGGAGGAGAAATTTTTTCCTGGGTCGAGGCATGGCTGACAAATAGACAGCAGAGAGTTTGCATAAATGGGGAGAAATCAGAATGGGGGCATGTCACAAGCGGTGTTCCTCAGGCGTCAGTGTTGGGTCCGTTGTTGTTCACAATTTACATAAACGACATAAATGAGGGAATAAAAAGCGACATAAGCAAATTTGCTGATGACACCAAAATAGGCCGTCCAATTCATTCTAATGAGGACATTAGAGCACTCCAGGATGATTTGAACAGACTGATGCAATGGTCGGAGAAGTGGCAGATGCAGTTTAATATTGACAAATGCAAAGTTCTAAATGTTGGACAGTTAAATAACCATGCCACATATAAACTAAATAATGTAGATCTTAATACTACCGATTGCGAAAAGGATTTAGAAGTTCTGGTTAGCAGTAACCTAAAACCAAGACAACAGTGCATTAGTGTTCGCAGTAAAGCTAACAGAATTCTTGGCTTCATGTCTAGAAGTATAAATAATAGAAGTCCTCATGTTGTTCTTCAACTCTATATATCCTTGGTTAGGCCTCATTTAGACTATGCTGCTCAGTTCTGGTCACCGTATTACAGAATGGATATAAATGATCTGGAAAACGTACAGAGGAGGATGACAAAGCTGATCCCATGTATCAGAAATCTTCCCTATGAGGATAGACTGAAGGCCCTGAATCTGCACTCTCTCGAAAGGCGTAGAATTAGGGGGGATATGATCGAGGTGTATAAATGGAAAACAGGAATAAATAAAGGGGATGTAAATAGCGTGCTGAAAATTTCCAGCCAAGACAGGACTCGCAGCAATGGTTTCAAGTTGGAAAAATTCAGATTCAGAAAGGATATAGGAAAGCACTGGTTTGGTAATAGAGTTGTGGATGAGTGGAACAAACTCCCGAGTACAGTTATTCAGGCTAAAACGTTGTGTACTTTTAAAAATAGGTTAGATAAATACATGAGTGGGTATGAGTTGGACCTGACTAGCTTGTGCTACTGGGCCTGGTGCAGTGCTCCATCCTTGAGTGGAGATGATCCGACTGGATGGGTCATTGGGTTAATCCGGGGGGGGGTCATTGGTCTAATCCGTGGGGGGGGACATGGACCTGCTCCGCATGGGTCAGTAGGCCTATTGCAGTGTTCCTTCTTTCTCATGTTCTTATTTATTTCAGTCCCTTATATATTGTCTCCTTTAATTTAGCTTTAAAGTACTACCTTAGTTCATATATTTACATTTGTTAAAATAATTCAGGTGCTATTTTTTAGCTTTTGAATATTTACTTTGTCTTAAACTTAAATCTAATTATAGATCCACTATAAATCTTATGATAACAAGCATTGATTCTGATACCAACCTCTTACTGAATAACTTAAATGAATCAAACAGTAACTAATTACTACACAGCAGAACAAAGGCACTTCTCAGAGCCAACAATAACATAACTGTCTTCAACTACAATGTCAGATCTTTAAGTAAACATTACGATAACCTCACAGCATTACTAAATTCCCTGCATGCCAGTATGTCCATCATTACTCTCACCAAAACCTGGCTAAAGCCAGATACTACAGACATCTATGCCATTCCTGGTTACACAGCCATACACAACTGTAGGCCAGATCAACAAGGAGGTGGCACAGCTCTATACTACTCGGACCAACTAGAATGTATCACTAATACTTGCACATGGGATGAACATGGTGAATATATAATACCTAAATTCAAATCCAAACACCTACAAAAACCTCTCTCAGTGATGAATATCTACAGAGTACCACAGTCAAACATTAGCCATTTCAGTGAAAACCTAGGAAGTATGATAACTGATGCACACATGACTAAAGATCACTTACTACTCTCAGGTAACTTCAATATAAATCTCCTGCAAGACCAGGACCCACATGTTACTGAATTCTCAAACACTATGAGTAACTGCTTGTTGCTACCAACAGTAACAAAACCTACAAGAATTACAGAGACTAGTGTTTCCCTACTAGACTACATCTGGACCAACACCATATCCCTTTTAAAATCAGGCATAATCACAGATAATACCACCGACCACTACCCTACCTTTCTCATAGCCAATCTAGGTAAATTACCCCAAGACACTACTAAAGTAACCTTCAGACTTCATAATGAGGCAGCCATCAATAACTTCACAACAGCAATGACAAACATCGACTGGCTGAGCTAGAAACCTATACAGATACTGATGAATGTATTATTAATTTTCTAAAAAAGACCCAAGACTTCTATAACAAGCACTGCCCTAAAAAAATCAAACGGATCACAGCTAAGAGACTGAACAGTCCCTGGCTAACACCTAGCATCCTCAAATCCATAAATATAAAGCACCTGACTCACGAAATCGCAATGACACGGCCACGCTAGCTGGAGATTCGTCTGTAAAAACTTGCATTTGTTGCCACAGTGGTGCCTATGCTAACCTTCCTATGGTGTAGAAATATACCTAGTTGGACGGATCTTATTATGGCTAGCTGGTCCAGTGGCTAACGCGACGGTCTGGAGTTTTGAGACTCTCTGATCGCGGGTTCTATCCCCTCCCGTGGTATGGTTTATAAAGCACCTATATGAAAAACAGTAAAGAATGGGTCACATAACCAGAGACCAAACAAAATGTTACTTATCAATCCTAACCAGCCTGATAAGAATGGCAAAAAAAAAATGTATTATGAGAACAGATTATCCAACTTTAGAGGTATATAAAAAAGACCTGGAAAACCCTATCCGAAATTCTAGGAACAAAAAAGATATCAGGAAACAGAGCAATCAAATTAACAAAACCGGATGAACCCCAACTCCCACCAACTGAAACAGCAAACAGACTCAATGTTTTCTTCTCCACCATAGGAAAAACCCTTTCCGATAAAATCCCAAGCTCAAATGCCCCACCCAATGACTACCTCACTGGCAACTACCCGAATACATTGTTCCTAGCTCCGACTAACCCAGAAGTCTTCCTTATTATCAACACACTAAAAAACAAGACGGGAGATTTAAATACCTTACCACCCTTTAAGTACAAAAAAGCTTCGCAAGTGCTGTCACCAATCATTGCAACACTCTTCAACAAATCCATCAAATCCTCTACCTTCCCCACAGTGCTCAAAATAGCGAGGGTCACCCCGATACATACAGGAGAAGACCAAACAGACTTGAATAACTATAGGCCAATATCCAACTTACACCCTCTCTCTAAAATCTTTGAATAATTCGCAAGCGAATCTATTCCTACTTCATCTCCCACAACATACTCAACCCTTGTCAGTTTGGGTTCAGGCCTAATAAAAATACGAATGATGCTATTATAAACATGCTAGAACAAATATACACTGCACTCGAGAAAAAAGAAGTCTCACTGGGGATCTTCATAGATTTACGTAAAGCTTTTCATACAGTTGACCATGATTTGCTGCACATAAAATTCTCACTATGGTATAAAAGAGCACTCCCTCAACTACCTAAAGTCGTACCTTAGCAACAGATGCCAATATGTGTACACAAATGGGGCAAACTCTTCCACACAGCTAATTACAGTTGGTGTCCCACAGGGACGTGTCCTTGGCCCTCTTCTCTTTCTCATTTACATAAACGGCCTACCAAATGTATCGCAATTGCTCAAACCCACACTATTTGTAGATGATACAACATACGTCTTCTCTCACCCAAGCCCAGTCACGCTAGCAAATTCTGTAAATACCGAATTACAGAAAATATCTACCTGGATGATGATTAACAAACTTACTCTCAATATTGACAAAGCCTACATCATACAGTTTGGAAACAGAACCACAGATATGCCTCTTAACATAATGATAAACGGGTCACCTATCACAAAGCTCACAGAGGAAAAATTCTTAGGAATCCACCTCGAAAATAGTCTCAAATTTCAAACACACACACAACACATTTCCAAGAAAATCTTCAAGACCGTAGGCATACTATCGAAAATACGGTGCTTTGTTCCACAGTCAGCCCTCCTGGCCCTATATCACTCATTTACCCCTATCTCACCTATGGAATTTGTGCATGGCGCTCAACAACAATAAACCATCTCAGACCATTAATTACCCAACAGAAGGCTGCAGTCAGAATGACAAATTCCCACTACAGGCAGCATAGTCCACCAATATTCAAAACTCTAAACTTACTCACCGTACAAAACATCCATACTTATTATTGTACCTACTACATACACTTAACTCGGATATAAACCCTCCCCTCAAACTTTTCCTTACCAACCTCAACAGAACACATGACCACAACACTATGTAAAAACTCAATGCACATAAAAGGCCCAAAAATCTGGAATTCATTACCTGTGAATATAAAAGAAACACTGTTTATCAATTCAAGACTCTTCTTAAAAACCACTTACCCACCCACAACTAAATAAATACTGATTAACTGTATCTCATAAATGTATAACCTGTGACCCTATCAAACTATGTTTTTTTGTAATTACGTTACCTACAAATTTGTACAACTATAAAGCCTTTTATTTGAAATACTCATTTGTATCTCATGTTGTAATTTGTTTACTGTATTTTTACCACTGAATATATAATTGCTTAGTTAATCTTAAGCTAATTTTAAGCCTGCCCACAATGCTCTGCATACAAGGGGCTTCTGGCATGTACACTCAACAACCGTATTTCTTTTGTATAACTATGTATCATGTCCAAATAATAAATAAATAAATTAAACTACAGACCAGTAACACAGTCATGTAGAAGATTATCAGGAGAAGAGTGGTGGAGCACTTAGAAAGAAACAAGCTGATCAACGGCAACCAGCAAGGTTTCAGAGACGAAAAATCCTGTCACAAACATACTGGAGTTCTTTGATGCGGTGACAGCAGTAAAACAAGAGAGAAAGGGATGGGTAGATTGCGTTTTCTTGGACTGTAAGAAGGCTTTCGACACAGTTCCACACAAGAAATTAGTGTATAAGCTGGAGGACAGGGCAGGTATAACAAGGAAGAGTTCAATGGGTCAGCGCATACTTGTCGGGAAGACATCAGCAAGTCATGGTAGGTTACGAGGTGTCAGAGTGGGTGCCTGTGACGAGCGGGGTTCCAAAGGGGATAGTCCTAGGAGTGGTGCTGTTTCTGGTATATATGAACGACTTGGCGAAGGAAAAGACACAGAATTGTCCCTGTTTGCAGACGATGTGAAGTTGATGAGAAGAATTCAATCGGATCAGGACCAGGCAGAACTACAAAGGGATCTGGACAGGTTGCAGGCCTGGTCCAGAAACTGGCTCATAAAGTTCAACCCCATCAAGTGCAAAGTCATGTGCAAAGTCATGAAGATTGGAGAAGGGCAAAGAGGACCCCAGATGGAGTACAGTCTAGGGGGCCAGAGACTACAAACCTTACTCAAGGAAAACGATCTTAGGGTGAGTATAACACCGGGTACATCTCTTGAGACGCACATCAACCAAATAGCTGCTGCAGCATTTGGGAGCCTAGGAAACCTAAAAATTTCATTCCAACATCACAATAAGGAATCGTTCAGGACCCTGTACAACGTGTATGTTAGGCGTGTATTGGCGTATGCGGCACCATTTTGGAGCCCACACCTAGCCAAGCACGTCAGAAAATTAGAATAAGTGAAAAGGTTTGCAACAAGAATAGTCCGGAGCTAAGGGCATGTCCTACGAGAAGAAGTTACGGATAGAGACAGGATGTTCCAGAGATGGGAAACAGAAACAAGGGGTCACAATTCGAAGTTGAAGACTCGGATGAATCACAGGGATGTTAGGAAATATTTCCTCAGTCATAGAGTTTTCAGGAAGTGGAACAGTCTGGAAAGTGGTGTAGTGGTTCCAGGATCCATACATAGCTTTCAGAAGAGGTATGACAAAGCGCATGGAACAGGGAGTGTGACCTAGTAGCGAACAGTGAAGAGGCGGGCCAGGATCTGTGACTTGACCCCTGCAACCACAACTAGGTGAGTACACACACACACACACACACACACACACACACACACACACACACACACACACACACACACACACACACACACGAGATTCAACAAAAGATTCAAAGAAGTGTTCACAGAGGAGACAGAAGGGGCTCCAGAAAGACGGAGAGGTGGGGTACCCCACCAAGTGCTGGACACAGTACACACAACCGAGGAAGAAGTAAAGAGGCTTCTGAGTGAGCTAGATACCTCAAAGGCAATGGGGCCGGACAACATCTCTCCATGGGTCCTGAGAGAGGGAGCAGAGGCGCTGTATGTACCCCTAACAACAATATTCAATACATCTATCGAAACGGGGAGATTGCCTGAGGCATGGAAGACAGCAAATGTAGTCCTAATCTTTAAAAAAGGAGACAGACATGAAGTACTAAACTACAGACCAGTGTCACTGACATGTATATATGCAAAGTCATGGAGAAGACTATCAGGAGAAGAGTGGTGGAACACCTAGAAAGGAATGATCTCATCAACGGCAGCCAACATGGTTTCAGGGGCGGGAAATCCTGTGTCACAAACCTACTGGAGTTCTATGACATGGTGACAGCAGTAAGACAAGAGAGAGAGGGGTGGGCGGATTGCATTTTCTTGGACTGCAAGAAGGCGTTTGCCACAGTTCCACACAAGCGATTAGTGCAAAAACTGAAGGACTAAGCAGGGATAACAGGGAAGGCACTACAATGGATCAGGGAATACTTGTCAGGAAGATAGCAGCGAGTCATGGTACGTGACGAGGTGCCAGAGTGGGCACCTGTGACCAGAGGGGTCCCACAGGGGTCAGTCCTAGGACCAGTGCTGTTTCTGGTATTTGTTAACGACATGACGGAAAGAATAGACTCCGAAGTGTTCCTATTTGCAGATGACTTGAAGTTGATGAGAAGAATTCATTCGATCGAAGACCAGGCAGAACTACAAAAGGATCTGGACAGGCTGCAGGCCTGGTCCAGCAATTGGCTCCTGGAGTTCAATCCCACCAAGTGCAAAGTCATGAAGCTTGGGGAAGGGCAAAGAAGACCGCAGACGGAGTACAGTCTAGGGGGCCAGAGACTACAAACCTCACTCAAGGAAAAAGATCTTGGGGTGAGTATAACAGCAGGCACATCTGAAGCGCACATCAACGAAATAAATGCTGCAGCATATGGGCGCCTAGCAAACATCAGAACAGCATTCCGACATCTTAATAAGGAATCGTTCAGGACCCTGTACACCGTGTACGTTAGGCCCATATTGGAGTATGCGGCACCAGTTTGGAACCCACACCTAGCCAAGCACGTAAAGAAACTAGAGAAAATGCAAAGGTTTGCAACAAGACTAGTTCCAGAGCTAAGAGCAATGTCCTACGAGGAGAGGTTAAGGGAAATCAACCTGAGGACACTGGAGGACAGGAGAGATAGGGTGACATGATACTGAGAGGAATTGACAAGGTGGACAAAGACAGGATGTTCCAACACTGTTTCCTTGTTGCAGCAACAAGGGGACACAGTTGGAAGTTGAAGACACAGATGAATCACAGGAATGTTAGGAAGTATTTCTTCAGCCACAGAGTAGTCAGGAAGTGGAATAGTTTGGGAAGTGATGTAGTGGAGGCAGGATCCATACATAGCTTTAAGCAGAGGTATGATAAAGCTCACGGTTCAGCGAGAGTGACCTAGTAGCGACCAGCGAAGAGGCGGGGCCAGGAGCTTGGACTCGACGCCTGCAACCTCAACTAGGTGAGTACAATTAGGCGAGTACACACACACACACACACACACACACACACACACACACACACACCATGTAACTGCTGCAGCATATGGGCGACTAGCGAACTTAAGAATAACATTCCATCATCTCATTTTGTCAAGCACGACAGTAAACTAGAAAAAGTTGAAAGGTTTGCAGCAAGACTAGTCCCGGAGCTAAAGGGTATGTCCTACGAGGATAGGTTAAGAGAACTCGACCTGACGCCACTGGAGGGAAGGATGGATAGGGAGGGCATGATAACGACATGTAAAATACTGAGAGGAATCTATAAGGTGGACAGAGACAGGACGTTCCAGAGATGGGACACAGCAACAAGGGGTCAGAATTGGAAATTGAAGACACAGATGAATCACAAGGATGTTAGGAAGTATTTCTTCAGCCACAGAGTTATCAGCAATTGGAACAGCCTGGAAAGTGATTGAGATGAGGACAGGTACCATACATAGCTTCAAAAAGAGGTATGATAAATCTCATGGAGAAAGGAGAGGACCTAGTGGCGACCAGTGAAGAGGCGGGGCCAAGAGCTGTGACTCGACCCCTGCAACCACAATTAGGTGGGAACAATTAGGTAAATACACAGACACGCGCGCGCGCACACACACACACACACACACACACACACACACACACACACACACACACACACACGAACCATACATAGCTTTAAGACGAGGTATGATAAAGCTCATGGAGCAGAGAGAGAGAGGACCTAGCAGCATTCAGTGAAGAGGCGGGGCCAGGAGCTGAGTCTCGACCCCTGCAACTACAATTAGGTGAGTACACACACACATTTCCGGGTCCCTCGTTGGATTCATTTTACAAGTATCTTACGGTGAGTCCTGAATCACTTAATATTTCTCTTATTCTCACCTCATAAAGACTTAATATCTCTCTTTGGCTACACAAGATAAAGCCTAAAACCCATATATTTTTCTAGTGCTCTTGCAATAAATATTGTCACACAGGACATATTACTATGGTTATTACTTTATGTAACGCTTAATATTTATCATACTCATCAACGCTAGATGTTTCTCTTGTACTTTGCTCACATAAACCCTTAATACTTCTCTCGCTTATTTCTTAAATATTCCTCTCTCTTTCACTGCTCACATCTTTTTTTTTCACACCATATATGAAATTTTAAGCCTCGCTATCGTGTATCATTTAAAAAACATATCACTCTTGCTTATTACTGATCACTGAAACGTTCAAAAACTAACAGTTTCT
>NC_091349.1:18134612-18209509 GCF_038502225.1 Cherax quadricarinatus
CTCTGCAACTTCTCTTCAGAATCTCCCAAGAGCACAGTGTCATCGGCAAAGAGCAGCTGTGACAACTCCCACTTTGTGTGTGATTCTTTATCTTTTAACTCCACGCCTCTTGCCAAGACCCTCGCATTTACTTCTCTTACAACCCCATCTATAAATATATTAAACAACCACGGTGACATCACACATCCTTGTCTAAGGCCTACTTTTACTGGGAAAAAATTTCCCTCTTTCCTACATACTCTAACTTGAGCCTCACTATCCTCGTAAAAACTCTTCACTGCTTTCAGTAACCTACCTCCTACACCATACACTTGCAACATCTGCCACATTGCCCCCCTATCCACCCTGTCATACGCCTTTTCCAAATCCATAAATGCCACAAAGACCTCTTTAGCCTTATCTAAATACTGTTCACTTATATGTTTCACTGTAAACACCTGGTCCACACACCCCCTACCTTTCCTAAAGCCTCCTTGTTCATCTGCTATCCTATTCTCCGTCTTACTCTTAATTCTTTCAATTATAACTCTACCATACACTTTACCAGGTACACTCAACAGACTTATCCCCCTATAATTTTTGCACTCTCTTTTATCCCCTTTGCCTTTATACAAAGGAACTATGCATGCTCTCTGCCAATCCCTAGGTACCTTACCCTCTTCCATACATTTATTAAATAATTGCACCAACCACTCCAAAACTATATCCCCACCTGCTTTTAACATTTCTATCTTTATCCCATCAATCCCGGCTGCCTTACCCCCTTTCATTTTACCTACTGCCTCACGAACTTCCCCCACACTCACAACTGGCTCTTCCTCACTCCTACAAGATGTTATTCCTCCTTGCCCTATACACGAAATCACAGCTTCCCTATCTTCATCAACATTTAACAATTCCTCAAAATATTCCTTCCATCTTCCCAATACCTCTACCTCTCCATTTAATAACTCTCCTCTCCTATTTTTAACTGACAAATCCATTTGTTCTCTAGGCTTTCTTAACTTGTTAATCTCACTCCAAAACTTTTTCTTATTTTCAACAAAATTTGTTGATAACATCTCACCCACTCTCTCATTTGCTCTCTTTTTACATTGCTTCACCACTCTCTTAACTTCTCTCTTTTTCTCCATATACTCTTCCCTCCTTGCATCACTTCTACTTTGTAAAAACTTCTCATATGCTAACTTTTTCTCCCTTACTACTCTCTTTACATCATCATTCCACCAATCGCTCCTCTTCCCTCCTGCACCCACTTTCCTGTAACCACAAACTTCTGCTGAACACTCTAACACTACATTTTTAAACCTACCCCATACCTCTTCGACCCCATTGCCTATGCTCTCATTAGCCCATCTATCCTCCAATAGCTGTTTATATCTTACCCTAACTGCCTCCTCTTTTAGTTTATAAACCTTCACCTCTCTCTTCCCTGATGCTTCTATTCTCCTTGTATCCCATCTACCTTTTACTCTCAGTGTAGCTACAACTAGAAAGTGATCTGATATATCTGTGGCCCCTCTATAAACATGTACATCCTGAAGTCTACTCAACAGTCTTTTATCTACCAATACATAATCCAACAAACTACTGTCATTTCGCCCTACATCATATCGTGTATACTTATTTATCCTCTTTTTCTTAAAATATGTATTACCTATAACTAAACCCCTTTCTATACAAAGTTCAATCAAAGGGCTCCCATTATCATTTACACCTGGCACCCCAAACTTACCTACCACACCCTCTCTAAAAGTTTCTCCTACTTTAGCATTCAAGTCCCCTACCACAATTACTCTCTCACTTGGTTCAAAGGCTCCTATACATTCACTTAACATCTCCCAAAATCTCTCTCTCTCCTCTGCATTCCTCTCTTCTCCAGGTGCATACACGCTTATTATGACCCACTTCTCGCATCCAACCTTTACTTTAATCCACATAATTCTTGAATTTACACATTCATATTCTCTTTTCTCCTTCCATAACTGATCATTTAACATTACTGCTACCCCTTCCTTTGCTCTAACTCTCTCAGATACTCCAGATTTAATCCCATTTATTTCCCCCCACTGAAACTCTCCTACCCCCTTCAGCTTTGTTTCGCTTAGGGCCAGGACATCCAACTTCTTTTCATTCATAACATCAGCAATCATCTGTTTCTTGTCATCCGCACTACATCCACGCACATTTAAGCAACCCAGTTTTATAAAGTTTTTCTTCTTCTCTTTTTTAGTAATTGTATACAGGAGAAGGGGTTACTAGCCCATTGCTCCCGGCATTTTAGTCGCCTCATACGACACGCATGGCTTACGGAGGAAAGATTCTTTTCCACTTCCCCATGGACAATAGAAGAAATAAAAAAGAACAAGAGCTATTTAGAAAAAGGAGAAAAACCTAGATGTATGTATATATATATATGCATGTGCGTGTCTGTGAAGTGTGACCAAAGTGTAAGTAGGAGTAGCAAGATATCCCTGTTATCTTAGCGTGTTTATGAGACAGAAAAAGAAACCAGCAATCCTACCATCATGCAAAACAGTTACAGGTTTTTGTTTCACAGTCATCTGGCAGGACGGTAGTACTTCCCTGGGTGGTTGCTGTCTACCAACCTACTACCTATACCATACTATACTATATATATATATATATATATAAACACGAAACATACCCTATTGCTATAAACTGATTTACTACACGTCAGAGATAGGAAAAATTACATTTTTGCAACTGATATTGAATTCTATGCCTTTTTTCTGGAGATTTGTTGCAATAACTGTTCCGTCATTCATGAAGTCATTATAAGCAATGAGTTAATAATTTTGTACCCACATCACTTTTAAAGTCAAATAATATAGTGATCGGGAATGGGTGAGTAATTTACAACTAATGTTTCCAATTACTTCTATATTATTTTAAATTAAGTATTGCGTCAAATCTCTGTGTGGGCCAAAAAAATTGGTTTCATTTTATAGGAGCCATCAAATGTTGTCATGTCGATGAACATGATATATACCTGTTTTCGGAAACACATTTTAACATCCGATCGTTCAGATCAAAATAGTTTTGATTACTCCCGAAAAGGTGGGATTTAACCATAATGCTTGAAGTGCACTGGTGCAGGGAATGACTATCCACCACAACTCCATCAAAATAAACCACTGAAATGATGGAGCTGATGCCCATGGAGAAAGAGTCTTAAAACTCCAGGGTAGTACCTAAGCTACTTGGGCTAGGACTCACCTGCCATGTGTTCAAATCCCACCCGTTCCGCGGTTTGTTTGCAATCGTGCTTTCACGATTTCCTGTCTTGATCAAAGTAATAGCATATATACAGTTATCAGCATTCTGTACATTATTAACCAAGGAAGGTGGTAGTGATCTGAGTGTCAATTTCCAGTCCACATTACCAGTGATGTATTGGTGTATAGGGACACTATCCAGCTTAAAAAGTGCATCGTCCTTTCGTTTTATACCAGAAATATTAGGTGTGTTTACTTTCATTCTACAACGAATGTTTATCCATGAAAAAATGCACTTTCAAGGCGTTACAGTCTTAAGAAATATATCTCAATAAACATAGAAAGAATTATTCCTTAAACTGATAATACACGTTTAAAAAATGTTCATTTACACACGTGACTTTTCAACATCAAATTCTCATTTTTAACAATCGTTATTTCCAAATTACCATTAACCAATAAAGACGATAAATCCAAAAATTACCCATTAATGCTTTTTATCCTAAGTTCAGCAAGATGTTCAGTACAACGTTCGCCACATAACAGCATACTTGTATTTCATAAATCCATTATTTAATATTTAAAAGGTAATCAGAATAAAGAATTCATAAATCTTAAGGAAATTAATATCCAGATTTCTTCAACAAAAATGAAAAATCAGGACAAACACAAGCAAATTCTAATTCAAACGTTTTAAAGTGATCAAAACGATCAATATATTCAAATGCACCAGAACATTATTAAGTTTTAAGCCGCTTAGAAGTTCCATAATCAACTTTCTTCATGCAAAGGTTAAATGAAAACTATTTAAATTTTCCAATTTCTTCTGAAAAAAGCAAACTTGGGCCTAAATAAATTAAAAACCCAAAATTTTCTTTGAAACTGACCAGCGTTAAGCAGAGTATAGCGTGTAAGAAAGTAAATACATAGGTATATCGGCAAATATATAAGGAAGTCAGTAATAAGGTTTAGCTTATATAACAAATATTTTATATTAGTCTTGAGATCAGACAGATGTTGTAGGCACACATGAGAACATTATGTTTGTTCATCCTATAATAACCAAATAAAGTTAAACCTTGCTGCTTATTTATGATTAGGACAGACTTTCTCGATTTCTCTCACAGAAAACAATTGATTAAAGAAAACTGGCACATTATAACTTACGTAACCCAACATCAAAAAATTTCCTTGGAGAAAAACATTAAAGACTTAAAGTTGAGTATTATTATTATTATAATCAAGGGGGAAGTGCTAAGCCCGTAGGATTATACAGCGCCTGGGGGGGATGTGGAAGGCATTCAGGCTTAATTCGGGGAACTGGAGCACAGATCCAATTCCCTAAATCAAGAGCCCCTCACCAACATCAAGGAACCTTCCCTGAGGGGTTAAAGTTGAGCAGAAGATAAATTTTCTTGTTGTAGAGTAAGACAAAATATGTACTTAGCATAAACCCAAGAGCGGGTGTCCCGTGGTTTGGGTGGGAACGCACTCGGCTCACATATTAAGTGTCCGTGGTTGGATCCCCGGCATGGGTGGAAACCTTTGGCATGTTTCCTTATACCTGCTGCTCCCTGCTCACCTAGCAGTAGGTAGGTACCTAGGTGCAAGTCGACTGTTGTGGGTGACATCCTGGGGGTGGTCAGCTAAGTTAGCAAAAAACCTATTAGCCTGTAAAACTGATCTGATTGAAAAAATCCTTCCATATCATACATCAGTTAATGAGCATTAATACTGTTCACAATTATTATATTTTAATCGGAGGAAAGCTCTAAACCCTACGGGTTTAGGGCTTTTCTCCGATTTAGGGCTTTCCTTCAGTTACGGCTTTCCTCCGAGAGAGGGATTTTCTAGTTACTATAATGTAAGTAATTTGTTTAATAAAATTTATAAGTTAAAATTTATACAGCTCAAGGCGAGTGTCAAGCTTTGTTATATTAAATTCCCCAGTTGGAAAAAGGTTGTAGCCGATTACAAAAGGCATTCCCAAGTGACCCATCTGATTCAAACAATTCTCAAGTTTTTAACTTTCAATAAAATTTACAAATTTGCAACTACTCAGACAAAATATATTGGGCATCGTATTTTCTTATAAAATAGCCCTAATTATTTAATGTAGATGGCAAATTGGGATTTAGGCCGCTCGAGTAATAGCGTAAACTTTGTGTTTTTTAAACAATACAGCCGTGAAAATTTGAAGCCGATCAAATGAATCATTCCCTAGTTATGGTACCTATTCAAACGAACCCAAGATTTTTTTTATACTATTTTAGATCAACAAACTTGCCTGCATGCAAAGGAAATATAGTAGATAGAAGCCACCCCGTTCACCAGGAATCCATCAGATCTAAGACTGGGTATAAAGTATCCTTTTACATGCTAACACTTCGAGAGATTTTTTTATTATTTTTTATTAACACATCGGCCGTTTTCCACGAAGGTAGGGTGGCTCGAAAAAGAAAAACTTTCACCATCATTCACTCCATCACTGTCTTGCCAGAGGGGCACTTACACTACAGTTCTAAAAATGCAACATTAACACCCCTCCTTCAGAGTGCAGACGCTATACTTCCCATCTCCAGGACTCAAGTCCGGCCTGCTGGTTTCTCTGAATCCTTTCATAAACATTACCCTGCTCACACTCCAACAGCACATCAAGTTCTAAAAACTATTTGTTTCCATTCGCTCCTGACACGCTCATGCATGCTTGCTAGAAGTCCAAGCCCCTCGCACACAAAATTTTCCTTTCCTTCCTCCCTCCAACCTTTCCTAAACCGACCTCTACCCCGCCAGATGTATCCCCTTCATTGCGCTTACATGGGTCGAGACTTTCCAGACCTTGACTGCATTCCCAAATTCAACATGAACATCCTATTCATATTTATGGTAATTTCCAAAATAGTGGCCATTCTATTAAAATATATTCTGCTCCACAAATAGCATTGTACTTTTTTCTACCTCACGTATGTCTGCCTGGGAATCCACTACAGCAACTTACATAAAACTCAGTTTAATTAAAATTGGTCCATTCTAAAGCTAGAGTATCGCTTGATCTCCCAAGGTCAATGTAGACGATGCGCTAATGATACCACCATGGTTTCAATACGTCAGTACCAATCAGCATTTTTTCAGCACCACACTAGTAATATTCAGCCCATCTTTAAAAGCCTGCTGCTTTATTCTTAAGATGATCTTCCAACGGTATCTTTTTTTCACTGTGCCTCGCCACTATCAGGTTCCTCAAACAGTGGCTGCTCTCCCGATCCATGATCCTCACCCTTTGCTGAGTTTCAGAAGATCGTTACCCAGCTCCGATAATTTCATAAGTTAAGGAAAATCCTGTGTCATGAACAAAGTTAACGTGTCTGTCCTGGTAAAAATCTTTTATTCTGCAGTTCGTGCCTCGTATTGGAAACTCAGGGACAAGCGAGAGGATTTCAAATGTATGAACATTTTTTTTTCCTTTCACTATTGATAGTTTCCCTTAACACTTATCAAGCAATGCATAGCGAATATGTCATCAAGTCACTGCTCATGCATATTACCAAATTATTCCAACATAATCGTAACTCAGCATGGTCAAATTCAAATGGAAAGTTTCTCACGGTAAACACAGAATATTACTTTGAAAAATATAACAAACTTTCCATCTACTATACTAAGGGTCTTTTAGTATTGATTTTAGCATTAATAAACATTGTTTCGTCATGTTTACGTCTCTAGAAGCCTGGAATAAAAGGCCCACATACGTCGTTTACATAATTAACGAGGTTGTTAACGTTCATTTACGTCGTTCATACTTTCAACATTTGGCTCCAGAGTTCACATACTTCGTTCGTACTTACACAAAGTATATTTTGCTAGGATCCACATATAAACCACTGTACCATAGTTCAGTTGCAATAATGTTATTACGATTTCGTGTTCAGGGTGCAAAACAAAGCGATACTAGGGTCGACATGTGTACTTTACACACACAGTAAGTGGTGCCTGGGATGAAATATTCATTTACAGTCCTAAGAAATAGTCGAACTCTCTTCACTATCAACAGGAGCAACAGCGTGCATTATTTGTCATGTTGTGCCTCGGTCGAGAAAGAAATAGCGAAAATGAACTGTTGGGACAAACACTCAGAACAAGCATTTGAGGAATGGTTACTTATTTATACGTTCATTGCTAGATACAAATTTTCCAGTTGTTGCATAATTGGTTGTCTGTTTCCTCTTAATTAAATGATGTTGCATAATCTTTTTTGTATTTTCACGTATATGTTTACCTACCTCCTCTTTATTGCACAACAAAGACTGATAATCTTCTGTTTTTCTTTTAGTAAGTATAGCAATATTTAACATCTTTGGAGAGTGGTTCTCATGTACTTACATTTATATTTTACTTTTGTTACAGAATTTTAGCACTTTTGAAACGTGTTTCATGTGCAATGTACGTTAGTGCGTTCTAAGTTTCCTGGAATGTGTGTGACACATCTGGGTAACATTCATGACACAGGAATTATTTAAATACAGTAACAACAAATTAAGTGGTTTAAACTAATCGTACGTTTGATTTCAATTCAGTCGAAACAAAATTAAGAAAAATACTGGAAAGAAAAGATCAGTGCTGTATATATGTACCTGAAGGAATACTTGTCACTGTTAAGAGCCCATATGCAAAGCAGGAGGCTGTTACCCACACTTTCTTTAAATGCAATAGCCCTATTCATCGTAAACAATAGCTTTCCCGTGACCAATCAGCAAGAAGTTTTTACAATCTCTTCCGTCACTGTTACAAGTGGTCGAGATGTTTTAAGTAGCAACACAATCAATGTTCCTATCTGTTGAGAAGAATTGCAACTCTTAACTTCAGTATTGGATATCAATAATATATGAAAATTCTGCAGTCATGGCAAATTGGAAAGCATATTTTCCCCAGTAAACGTAAATGAATATTTCCTATTTCCTATGCAGCATTTCATTGCGAATTCTCAACAACTTTCATTGAAACAATACAATAAAATATTGCTATCGGGCAGTACTAAGTTAATTACAATTATTATTGATAAACGGAGATACACAGTTGCTCCATAAATGTTATTGTTGAGAATGATATATGAAGGATCAGCTGCAGTCAATATTTTACACAAGAACCAACAAGAAATACTGTACGTGTTACAATACTACGAAATGAGTAAACTTGTAGAGGCTTTACAGGAACCACCAAGTTTTTAAATAATTTACATCCGCAGAAAAAGAAAAATTAAAATTTCTGATTTTGTAAATATGAAATGTAATAAAATGCTTTTAGGAGAAACAAGGTTTAACCTGTTTTCAAATTGCCAAGAAGATAATATTCATTAATTAGGTATCTCTAAACCTTAAGACGTTGCCTGATTTTTTTTCTTCCTTCAACCTTAGCATTTCTGCTTCTTAGCATGCTGAGATGTGCGTTCCATACTGGTACTACTTACTCCATGATGGGCCTGACATATACCATACAGTATCACAAATGGTACCTAGTGACGTTCCTCGAGACTTTCCTTAATTCTGCCAGCCATTTATTTGCTGTGACATATATCTAGTTGATATCTGCACATCAACTAAATAAGTGCTGGAGCAGTTATTTGGTTGATGTGCTCTGTGGTTAAACGCCAATAGCAACATGGAAATTTAGATCTATATCTGGTCATTCCTTGTTTGCTCTTGGTAGATAAGACACATAGGCAACATTTAGGCAAATTAATTCCGAAACGCTTCGCCTACACAGCAGGCTTCTTCAGTCGAGTACAGAAAGTAGGCAAGAGCAGTAGAGATGAGAAGACGATGTTGCCTACGTGTCTTATCTACCAACCTGTCGGTATTGTATACCATTTGATAATCACTTTGTTTGCTCTTGTTTGCATTTTTCTCATTTTCAAGTCATCTGTGAACTGAGCATCTCTGATTCGATAGCTTTTGGCAAGTTGTTTACATAAACATGAAACAGTACCTGTAACAAAACTGTCAATTGTCAAAGTCAACTCGTTACACTCGACCATTCTCAATCCTTCTTCCGGATAACAATTGCCGGTTCTTTTCTGATAATTATTCTTTCCCTGTTATTCTAAACTTCTCCTTCAGTTTTTTCCACCCATCCTCCCCCCTCTTTCTCACTCTCACTCTCTCACCCACCTAAAAATCGTTACCTTTTCATAGAACAAGCTAATTTGTAAGCTGGGATTTACCGTCTTTAAAATCGCTGTGTGTATTCCTTGTGTGAATGTTCCTTTACTGGTAGTCCGATACTCCATTAACTTACATTCTCTATTTTTGCTCGCTCTCTCTCTCTCTCTCTCTCTCTCTCTCTCTCTCTCTCTCTTTACACAGGGTTTGACAAGGTTAGGTTAAGGATCCCTAGCTATATTGACAAACTAAGGAGCTGTTACCTACATCAGCTCATTTGAAAGCATTTTTATTGTTATGAAACATACAAGTAGGGAGCACGATGAAGTTGGAGCCATCTGTGGGCCAGCATTTTCATTTGATCATTTGATTCTCTCTCTCACTTCCCTTCCCCTCTTTCCGCATTATTTCAAAAGAATTCCATCAGGATAGTAACAAAAGATATGTCATCTATCAGCTCACGCTGATTACAGTTGATGACATCATTTCACTCCAACTGCTCAACCAACCTCCTTCAGGTAATCTTTTCAATGGACTCGCATGATACGCATATATATATATATATATATATATATATATATATATATATATATATATATATATATATATATATATATATATATATATATATATATATATATATATTACACGTCAGCCGTCTCCCACCGAGGCAGGGTGACCCCAAAAGAAAGAAAAAACTTTCATCGTTTTTCAACACTTTCACCATCACTCATACATAATCACTCTCTTTGCAGAGGTTCTTAGATACGACAATTTAGATGTCCCTGCAAACTGCCAATATCCTGAACCTCTCCTTTAAAGTGTAGGCATTGTACTTCCCATTTCCAGGACTCAAGTTCTGCTAACCAGTTTCCTTTAATCCCTTCCCAAAATATTACCCTGCGCACACTCCAGCAGCACTTCTATCTAACACTTCGTTCTACTTTGTTCCATTCTCTCTAAATGACCAAACCACCTCAACAACCCCCCTCTTCAGCCCTCTGACTAATGCTTTTAGTAACTCCACACCTCCTCCTAATTTCCACACTACAAATTCTCTGCATAATATTTATAGTATGCATTGCCCTTAGACACATCTCCACTGCTTCCAGCCCCCTCCTCGCTGTAGTATTTACAACCCATGCTTCACACCCATTTAAGAGGGTTGGTACCAGTATACTCTTGTACATTCCCTTCTTTGCCTCCATGGATAACGTTTTTTGTCTTAAAAGACACCTCAAAGCACCAGTCACTTTTTTTCCTTCATTAATTATATGGTTAATCTCATCCCTCATAAACCCATCCGCTGACAAGTCAGCTCTCATATATGAGAGAGAGAGAGAGAGAAAGAAAGAGAGAAAGAAAGAAAAAGAGAGAGAAAGAGAGAGAGAGAGAGAGAGAGAGAGAGAGAGAGAGAGAGAGAGAGAGAGAGAGAGAGAGAGAGAGAGAGAGAGAGAGAGAGAAAGAGAAAGAGAAAGAAAGAGAAAGAGAGATAGAGAGAAAGAGAGAAAGAGAAAGAGAGATAGAGAGAAAGAGAGAGAAAGAGAGAAAGAGAAAGAGAGGGAGAGAAAGAAAGAGAGGGAGAGAGAAAGAGAGGGAGAGAGAAAACATTAGAGGTTTCATTACTAATGTTGGAGAGCTCACACATAGCTTTGTGAACACTCGACGTCCCGACATGATAGCTGTTGTTGAAACATTTTTGGATGACAGGACTCCAGAAAATTTTGCAAGAATTGCTGGCTACACCTCATGGATGAGAAGAGACAGGCAAGGGCAAGGAGGTGGTGTTGCTGTGTGCTTCTCTAAAAGTGTTCATGCCCAGCACATAGATGTTGCCACCCCTACACATCTTGAAATGATGTTCTTCAAGCTCTGTATAAACACTAGTACCTCTGTACTAGCATGTGCAATGTACAGACCTCAGTGGCAACATGCAGACCCTATCAACTTCCTAATGGAAAATATTGACTCCCTTCTGCTACAACACAACTGTCAACATATTATAATTGTTGGTGACCTCAACCAGCACCTTATACAGAGGGACTTTGATGACCTTCTTGCAGTGTTTGACATGAGAAACTTTGTTGATTTCCCTACTCATATCTCTGGCTCCTCCCTTGACCCAGTAGTGAGTGATCTGGCAGAAGGCATAGTCACTTGTCAACCCCTCGGGTACGTTGGATCGTCTGACCACAAGGCTGTTTTTACCACACTTAAGATCCCAACAGAACGAGGTGAGGAGTCCACACGCACAACCTGGCTATGGGAAAGAGGTAATTGGCCAGCCCTTTGCTCTGAGCTCGCCACCACCGACTGGAATGCTCTTCTCCAGGGGGATGTTGACAACCAAGTGAAAGCCTTCACTGGACACATCCTTAATCTGCAACAAGAACACATTCCTCACCGGCAATATGTGACAAAGCCTACAGATCAGCCTTGGTTTGGCTTTCGTTGTAGAGAGGCTGCTACTGCTAAGTACAAAACATGGCGAAGGTATAAGAGACATCCTACCACCTATAACAGGAACTTGCACATGCAAGCCTGTAGGCATATGGGTGATGTTCAAAAGTGGGCCATTGCTAAATGGGAGTTGGACACTAAAAGAAAGTTAGCATCAGGTAGGGTAGGCTCCAAAACCTGGTGGTCCCTGGTCAAGGACAGACAAGGTTATCTGCCTGATGAACTTATTCCACCTCTAAATCGACAGGATGGGACCACCTCTACTAGTAGTCAAGAGAAAGCGGACCTCTTTGCTGAACACTTTGCTACCAAAATGCAAGTTCCTGATCCAGCAAGGGACCCTCCTTGGCTAGCTGCAAGAACTGTATCAAAACTGTCAGGGGTGACAATAAGGCAGGAGGAGGTGCATTTCCTTCTTAAATCACTTGACCAAGAAAAGGCTGTGGGCCCAGACAAGTTGAGCCCAAGATTGTTGAGAAGATGTGCAGACCAGCTAGCAGCACCTCTAACTCGCATCTTTCAGCACTGCCTAGTACAGTGCAAATGGCCCTCTCCATGGAAAGAGGCAAATGTAGTCCCTGTTCACAAAAAGAAGAGCAGAGCAGAAATCAGCAACTACAGACCAGTGTCACTCCTGTCAATCACTGGTAAGATCCTTGAGACAATAATCTCAAGACAAATGACAGATTTTTTTGACTACCACTCACTACTTTGTGATCGTCAATATGGCTTCAGGAAAGGTTACTCTGCTGCTGATCTGTTGTTAAACCTCTCCACTAAGTGGCACCAGTCACTGGATGAATCCAAAGTCAGCTGTGTGGTAGCACTGGACATTGCTGGCGCTTTCGACCGGGTGTGGCACCAGGGCCTCTTAGCAAAACTTCAAGCACTGGGAATTGCAGGCTCTACGCTATGTCTCCTCAGTGATTACCTTCATGGTAGATCTCTAAGTGTAGTCCTCAATGGAACGGAATCAGCAAGACATCCTATTGGGGCAAGCGTTCCACAAGGAAGTGTTCTGGGTCCACTGTTATGGAATGTCTACTTCAACGACCTTCTTCATCTCATCCCAGAATCACATGCATATGCAGACGACTGTACACTGACATTCACTTATCCAAGAGAAGAAATGCCAGCTGCTCTAAGCTACATCAATCACCAGCTGAGAGCTATATCAGCTTGGGGAAATAGATGGCAAGTAACATTTGCACCTGAGAAAACGCAAATGATGATCGTCTCTAGGCACCATGATGGTAATGCTGGTGCAGTAGTAAGGATGAATGGGAGGATGTTGGCACCTGGAGAAGAAGTTGATATCCTTGGGGTGAAATTTGACTCCAAACTAACCATGAAGAACCATGTTGTAAATCTTGCAAACAAGGCAGCCAGGAAGCTTACAGCACTTCGCCGTATCTCGCATCTGCTTGACAGTAGGGGTTGCAAGATACTGTACGAGGCACAAGTACGCTCACACCTTGAGTATGCTCCACTTTCTTGGTTTGCCTGTCCCCCCTCTCATCTGCGACTGCTTGACAGAGTAGAGAACAGAGCAAGACGTCTCATCTCTCGCCTGGACCCATCCTGGATGGATCTGTCATTTCAGCAGAGCCTTCAACATAGGAGGGATGTGGGTGGCCTTACTGTTATGTACAAGGCCAATATTGTCAAAATACCACACTTGGATCCACTTCGAGGACAGCGCGAAACAAGCTTTTATGCCACAAGACGGGCAGAAAGCAGCAACTTCACTCTGGCTGTACCCTTCTCCAGAACATCACTCCATCTGAGATCATACATACCCAGGATGACTCGAGTATGGAACACATTCGTTCAGCATAATGATGTCAACGAGATAACGTCAGTTGATCAAATGAAAATGCTGGCCCACAGATGGCTCCAACTTCATCCTGTTCCCTACTTGTATGTCTCATAACAATAAAAATGCTTTCAAATGAGCTGATGTAGGTAACAGCTCTTAGCTTGTCAATAAAGTTAGGAAACCTTAACCTGTAAATAGCTTGTCAATAAAGCTAGGGATCCTTAACCTTGTCAAACCATGTGTAAAAAAAAAAAAAAAAAAAAAAAAAAAAAAAAAAAAAAAAAGAAAGAGAGGGAGAGAGAAAGAGAAAGAGAGAGACAGAGAGAGACAGAGAGAGACAGAGAGAGACAGAGAGAGACAGAGAGAGACAGAGAGAGAGACAGAGAGAGAGAGAGAGAGAGACAGAGAGAGAATGGAGAGAGAGGGGAAGCCACCCTAACCGCGACAGGGTAATCATATAGTAGCGAATCTAAAATTGAGGCACATGTAAACAGAGGATATGAAAGAAAATATGAAGTGATTCCCACAAACAACAGGGAAAGGATAGGGATCAAGGGAGGAGAGATAATGTCTATCTGATGAGCGTTTTTATCACAACTGTTGAAACAGACAAATGAGTGCCAAGAAGTCCCCCACAGCTCCTTCCTGATCTTCTTTTATCCTTCTTTATCCATTTCCATCCTCACACACTCAAAACACCGCCTTTGTCTTCATAAACTCACGCAGGCTTTGTCTCCACAAATTGCTCCATGATATATTTGAAGATGCAGTTTTACGTAGGTTACCAACGCTCTATAACTCTTATCTCTTTCACACACACACACACACACACACACACACACACACACACACACACACACACACACACACAGATGAATCACAGGGATGTTAGGAAGTATTTCTTCATCCACATAGTAGTCATGAAGTGAAATAGTTTGGGAAGCGATGTAGTGGAGGCAGGATCCATACATAGCTTTAAGCAGAGGTATGATAAAGCTCACGGTTTATGGAGAGTGACCTAGTAGCGACCAGTGAAGAGGCGGGGCCAGGAGCTAGGACTCGACCAGTGGAACCTCAACTAGGTGAGTACACAGGCCCAGACACACACACACACACACACACACACACACACACACACACACACACACACACACACAGGCCCACATAGGCATGCATGCACACACAGGCACGCATGCACACACAGGCACGCATGCACACACAGGCACGCATGCCCACACAGGCACGCATGCACACCAGGCAAGGCTGAGAAACTAAGTGGTGGAGCTGTTGAGCACAATAACAGCAGTAAGCAAGGGAAGTGCACGTAGAAGGTGACAGATCCTGTGCAGAGGTACGACCAAGCTACTATGAGTTACAGGAAATAATAAGGGAGGCAATAGCTATGTACAAATGGGACCGAGAGACACGGAGGGAAAGGCAATGGGAGGAGGAGACGTAGAGGTAAATCTTTATTCTGGGCTTCAGAAGAGCGAAGGGAGGACATACAATGAAAGATGGCAGAAAGAAAAACAAGAAATTGAAAATATTGTCAGACACATAGGTGAGGAGGACATGACTGAGATAGTAAATTTTCAGAGAATAGGGGGGTACTTTAAGGGAAGAAATATGCTGGTCAAATTGATTCTCAAAAAAGAAACGGTGGTAAAGAAGATTTTGCAGGATAAACCATGGTTGAAGGAATCATCAACGTACAGGAGGGCGTTCCTCGACGGCAACAGAACAAGAATGGAATGACAGCAGCTGAGGGAGAGAACACAGAAATGAAACGGACTAGAGTGAGAGGAGGATAGAGTCAGCAAGGGACAACCAGAGCCGGGTGGAGCAACAGGCGAAAACTTCCACAGAACCTCCCTCAGAACCCCACATCCAAACATACTATCCCAATACAAACCACACTCCAAACTCACAACCACCGTCCCACAGTACGCAGTAGAATCCCATAGAATGTAGCCAGGTTCCCCACTCCCCCAAACCCGACAAACCCCCCAGAATACAGGGTTGGAGAGGAAACTGAAGGTAAGGCACAGCAACGCTGATGGAATAACGAATAAGTGGGAAGAGAAGCACGAAAGAATCAAAGAGGCATCACCAGATATCATAGTTCTCACAGAAACCAAGCTCTCAGGAAAAATAACAGATGCCATCTTTCCAATTGGATACCGGATGCTAAGGAAAGAGAGGGAGCAGAAGGGGAGGAGGTGAGCTGGAGAGAGGAGACAGAGGAGAAGCAAGAGACTTGCTAATAGGAATACTTCAGTCTGGAGGTCGCAAGGTAGTAATTACAGTGACGTATAACCCACCACAGAATATGTTGAGAGTAACAGAGCGATGGTTGACACAATGGCTGAAGTGGCCAGAAGGGCACATGTGGGCAGGGCAAGGCTACTAATTGTGGGTGATTCAAATCACAAAATAAAACTGACTGGGAGAACCTGGAGCCACATGAGGGTCCAAAATCGTGGAGGGCTAAGATGATGGAGGTGGTACTGGAAAACCTCATGTACTAACACGTAGGGGACACTACCAGAGGAGAGGACGAACCAGCAAGACTGGACCTAGCATTCATTTTGCGTAGGGAAGATATTGAGGACATAACAAATGAAAGTGGAGAGGGAGGCAGGAAGGGCAGGATGAATGAAGCCAAACTACAAGAGAGGGCACTACACAGGCAGGAGGAATTTCCTGCACTAGGGTCAGTGGGACAGAGAACTGAGATGATGGAATATTTGACAATAATATGCAAGAAAGCAGAGGAGAGGTTTGTACCCAAGGGCAACAGAAATAGCGAGAAGGCCAGGACGAGCCCTTGGGTCACCCAAAGATGTAGAGAGACCAAAACCAATGGTGCTAGAGAATGGAAGAAGTATAGAAAGCAAATAACCCAGGGGAATAAAGAGAGCAGTCGAATTGCCAGAAATGAATATGCTCATGTGAAGAGGGAGGCCCAGGGACAATATGAAAATGACATAGCAGCGAAAGCCATGTCCGAACTGAAGCTGATGTTCAATCACATCAGGGGAAAAACAAGTCAAGGACCAGGTAATCAGGCTGAGGAAGGAAGGAGGGGAGATCACAAGAAACGACCACTAAGTATGTGAGAAGCTCAGCATGAGATTCAAAGAAGTATTCACGGAGGAGACAGAAGGGACTCCAAAAGAAGGAGAGGTGGGGTACACCATCAAGTGCTTAACACAATACAACCGAAGAAGTGAAGACGCTATTAAATGAGCTAGATACCTCAAAGGCGACGGGGCCGGACAATATCTCCCCATGGGTCCTAAGAAAGGGAGCAGAGTCGCTCTGTGTACCCCTAACAACAGTGTTCAACACATCTATAGAGACAGGGCGACTACCTGAGGTATGGAAGACAGATAACGTAGTCCCAATTTTTTAAAGAAAGAGACAAACAGCATTAAACTATAGACCAATGTCACTAACGTATATAGTATGCAGTCATGAAGAATACCTTCAGAGGAATGAGCTCGTCAACGACAACCAGCACGTTTTCAAGGATGGGAAATCCTGTATAACAAGCTACTGGAGTTCTATGACAAGGTAACAGCAATAAGACAAGAGCATGAGAGGTGGGTAGATTGCGTTTTCTTGGACTGTAAGAAGGCTTATGACACAGTTCCACATAAAAGATTCATGCAAAAGCTAGAGAACCATCCAGGTATAACAGAGAAGGTACAGCAATGGATCACAGAATACCTGATGGGAAGACATCAGTGAGTCATGGTACGTGAAGAGGTGTCAGAGTGGGCGCCTGTAACGAGTTGGGTGCCATTGGGGTCAGTTCTAAGACCGATGTTGTTTCTGGTATATGTGAACGACATGACGAAGAGATAGACTAAGAAGTGTCCCTATTTGCAGACGATGTGAAGTTAATGAGGAAAATTCAATCGGAGGACCAGGCAAAACTACAATAGGATCTGGATAGGCTGCAGGACTGGTCCAGAAACAGGCTCCTGGAGTTCAACCCCACCAAGTGCAAAGTCATGAAGACTGGGGAAGGGCAAAGAAGACCACAGACAGAGTAGAGTCTAGTGGGCCAAGGAAAAATGTCTTGGGGTGAGTATAATACCGAACACATTTCCTGAGAAGCACATCAACCAAATAACTGCTGCTACATATGGACGCCTAGCAAACCTAAGAACAGCATTCCGACATCTCAGTAAGGAAACGTTCAGGACCCTGTACACCGTGTACGTCTGGTCGGTATTGGAGTATGCAGGACCAGTTTGGAACCCACACTTAGTCAAGCTCATCAGGAAATTAGACAAAGAGCTAAGGTTTGCCAAGATGCTAGTCCCGGTGCTAACAGGCACGTCCTACGAGGAGAGGCTAAGGGAAATCGACCTGACGACACTGGAGGACCGGACAACGAGACGGGGTATGATAACGATAAATAAAATACTGAGAGGAATCGAAAAGATGGACAGAGACGGGATGTTCCAGAGATGGGACACAGCAACAAGGGGCCACAATTGAAAATTGATGTTTGCAAGTATTTCTTCATTCACAGAGTTGTCAGGAAGTGGAATAGTCTGGAAAGTGATGAAGTGGAGGTAGGATCCATATATGGCTTTAAGAAGAGGCATGATAAAGTTCATGGAGCAGGGAGAGTGACCTAGTAGCGACTAGTGAAGAGGCGGCGCCAGGAACTGTGGCTCAACCCCTGCAACCACAATTAGGTGAGCAATTAGTCGAGTACACAGGCACACACACACACACAGGCACAAGCCCATCCCACATAACACTGAAAGCTAAATCCAGCCTAAAGTTGTTATATAGCCATATCAGGAAAAAGTAAAGAGTAAAGGACCACTTAATCAGGGTGACGAAGAAAGGAATGTAGCTCACATGTAATTATCAAGAAGTCTGCAAGGAGCTCAACAAGAGATATAGTGAGGGATTTTCAGAGGAGACAGGAAGGATACTAGCAAACTTAATTGGCAGAGTGCACCAGCGAGCACTGGGCAGAATACACACAACTGCAAAAGTCACATCATCCTGCTACCTGTTGCAGGAAATGGGCCTCTGGCAAATATAAGACTAGCTCTTAGACACCTAAGGAGTCATTCACAACACTGTTTGCTATGTACGTCATAAGAACATAAGATAGAAGGAACACTGCAGCAGTCCTATTGGATCATACCAGGCACGTTCTTCTCAAATCCAAACTCACTAACAAAAATATATGCCCAAACAATTTTCAGTGCTGCCCAGTTAAGTCTTGAAAGCCCTATTAAGTCATCTGCAAATCCCAGTCAGATCAACCCCCTCTCACTCATAGGAACACAAGAAAGATGGAACACTGCAGCAGGCATACTGGCCAACACTAGGTAGGCTCTCTAAAACCCAAGCTCACCAACAACACATTTGCCTAACCCACCCTCATATTGAAGCATGCAGCACCAGTACGAAACCCACACCTGTTCAAGCATGTCAAGAAATTGGAGAAAGTGCAGAGGTTTGCAAAGAGACTTTTTCCGGAGCTACGGGGTACGTCCTTTGAGAATACGTTAAGGGAACTCAACCTGATCACACTGGAGGACACAAGGACTAGGGGTGATAGAATAACGACGTACAAAAAAATTCTTGAGAATTTCATAGGGTGAATAGGCACAGATATTTTTGAGAGATGGGAAACAGAAACAAGGGCACAGCTGGAAGTTGAAAAAGCAGATGAGTCACAGTGATGTTAGGAAGTTTTATTCAGATTTATTGTAGACAGGAAGTGAAACGACCTGGAGAGTTACGTGGAAGAGATAGGATCAATACACAGCTATCGAAGCCAGGAGAGAGAATGAACCTTGTATCGACCATTAAAGAGGCGGGGTCAGGAGCTCAGACTCGACCCCTGCAACACATATGGGTTAGAAAAAATAAGAGAGAGGGGTGGTACATATAAACGAGAACACACACACGAACACATACCCGAACACAGGAGAGTTAGGGGGATGTGATAACGACATAAAATACCGAGAGGAATCGGCAAGATGGAGAGAGACAGGATGTTCCAGAGATGGGACACAGCAACAAGGGGTCACAGTTAGAAGTTGAAGACTCAGACGAACCACAGGGATGTTAGGAAGTATTTCTTCAGTCAGAGAGTTGTCAGGAAGTGGAATAGTCTGGGTAGTGATGTAGTGGAGGCAGGATCCATACATAGCTTTAAGAAGAGGTATGATGAAGCTCATGGAGTGGGATGAGTGACCGAGTAGCGGCCAGTGAAGAGGTGGGGCCAGGAGCTATGACTCAACCCTTGCAACCACAACTAGGTGCGTACACACACACACACACACAGGACAGGAGGGTCAGGGGAGACATGATAACGACATACAAAATACTGCGTGGAATAGACAAGGTGTACAGAGACAGGATGTTCCAGAGATAGGACACAGAAACAATGGGTCACAATTGGAAGCTGGAGACACAGCTGAGTCAAATGGATGTTAGGAATTATATCTTCTGCCACAGAGTTGTTAGGAAGTGGAATAGCCTGACAAACGATGTAGTGGAGGCAGGAACTGTACATAGTTCTAAGACGAGGTATGATAAAGCTCATGGAGCAAGGAGAGGGAGGACCTAATAGCGGTCAGTTAAGAAGCGGGGCCAGGAGCTGAGTATCGTCCCCTGCAACCACAATTAGGCGAGTACACACACACACACACACACACACACACACACACACACACACACACACACACACCTTTTACGTTATATAAAATGACCTACAGATGTTAATCATCACACACAATTATATTGAAAATGGTATTAAATACCGTCAGATTAATGATTAAGACTTTCAACAAATGGGTTATCTTTACTGTTAAAACGTTTCTCCTACACAGTAGGTTTCTTCAGTCATATACAGAGGCAACATGTGTAGTAGTGAAATGAAATTATGTAATCCGTCCATCAACCTGGGAGACTGACTACCTAGTATGCCCAAGGTTGGTGGAGTGATCATTTCACTACTACACCTGCTGCCTGTGTGCGCGACTGAAGAAGCCTAATGCGTAGGCGAAACGTTTCAACAATAAAGACACCCAACTAAACCATACCATGGGCGGGATTTGAACCCGCTGTCAGAGAGTGGTGCCTATGCTAACCTTCCTATGGTGTAGAAATACACCTAGTTGGGCGAATCTTATTGAAGCTAGCTGGTCCAGTGGCTAACTCGACGGTCTGGAGTTTTGAGACTCTCTGACCGCGGGTTCAAATCCCGCCCGTGGTATGGTTTGTTTGCAATCGTGTCATTACGATTTCGTGAGTCATGAAGATACCCAACTCTTGCACATGTGTCTTAATAACCACACAAACTTTATTGTATAAAACCTTGTAATAAACTAGTTTAAATTTCATATAATTAAACTGGAATAATAATATAGTATCTAACACTGTGGCAAGGAACGGCACACAGGTTCTTGACAATATCATAAAAGTTCAAACTATTAAATCCTCATATTTGTTATGCAAGTTTTGATAAGAATCGAATTGGTTGGTAGGTAAGACACACATGCAACATTTAGGTTTCTTTAGTCGAGTACAGAAAGTAGGCAGGAGCAGTAGAGATTTGAAGACGATGTAATCAGTCCATCACCCATGAAGTCGTAGATTTGAGGTTGTCAGTCCCTCAGCCTGGAGAAGTTCTGTTCCAAAGTCTGGAACTAACTGAAGATCAAGCAACAGTGTTGAGACTTAAATACTGTCGGATCAAACAGTTCTCACTGCAACACAATGGCATCTTGGTACAGAAGAGAAAACACCTTGGACAACTTTTTCAAGTGAGAATTGTTTGTTCCGAGAGGGACATGACCTCTCAGTAGCTACATTCTCACTACTACTACTCTGCACCTCTCCTTCCGACAGTATTTAAGTCTCAACTCTGTCGCTTGATCTTCAGTTAGTTCCAGACTTTGGAACAGAACTTCTCCAAGCTGAGGGACTGACAACCTCAAATCTACGACTCCAAGGGTGATGGACTGATTACATCGTCTTCAAATCACTACTGCTCCTGCCTACTCTCTGTACTCGACTGAAGAAGCCTACTGTGGTGACGTGTACTTAGCTCAGTGGTGACGTGTACTTAGCTCTGTGAAGACCTGTTTGTGTGCTCTTGAGTGGTGACCTGTACTTTGTGTGCTGACCTATACTTAACTCTGTGAAGAAGTGTCTTGTTTGCTCCCTGGACTGAACCAAGATGCCCTCCATCGAGCAACTTTACCAGCAACTTAAGGAAGAATTGAGGGCAGCGAAGATGGAGATACGGCGATTGACCGAGGAAAACAAGAGGATTCGTAGTAGTCCTCCTGTTTCGAGTCCTCAGGTCAAGAAGGGATCGTGGTCAGTGGCTGGACAGCAGGGGACGACGAAGTTGACGATCAAGAAGACGAATGGAAAGCCAGAAACGATGAAGAAGAATGAGACTGCTGTGGAAACTCCCGTGGAAACCTCCAACGCATTCTCGGTGCTACCCGACGAATGTGAGTCTACTACTGGGATCGTCACGACGAACGACAACAAGGAAGGTAAGAATATTGTTGTTGTTGGGGATAGCCAGGTTAGGTACATGGATAGGGCATTCTGCTTGAAGGACAGGAGTAGGAGACAAAGGGTATGCTTTCCTGGGGCTGGGATGGAGGACATTGTTAGCCGGCTTGACAACATCATGAACGGTAATGGGATCAATCCTATTATTTGCCTCAGTGCTGGAGGCAATGATGTAGGCAAGCGTAGAAGTGAGGATTTAGTTAGAAAGTTCAGGACAGCTATAGACATGATTAGGAAGAAGGGGGGGGCGCCCTGTTATATGTGGCATTTTGCCAAGAAGAGGTGTTGGTAATGAATGGTTGTCCAGAGCAATTGGTATTAATTGTTGGCTGGATAAACACTGTAAGGATAATGCAGTACCATTCATTGACAACTGGGACAACTTCTATGGCCGAAATGACATGTATGCCAGGGATGGGGTTCACTTATCCAGGGCAGGTGTGGGTTTTCTTGCTAACTCAGTTGAGGGGGTTGTTAGGACTTTAAACTAGGATTAGTTAGAGGTATGGGTTTTGAAATGATTAATAATGAGTATGGATATATTGACTTATGCTCTGATATTAAGAATCTTAATAGTAACTGTCATGGAGTAACTCTGGGTAATGATAATTTCAGAAATTGTGTAAAAACAAAGATGAATAGGAAAAATGTGCAGAAGAAAAAACATATGATGGTATTTTATGCTAACAGTCGAAGTGCAAGAAATAAAATTAATGAACTACGTTTGTTAGCATGTGCTGGGAACGTTGATATCATTGCATTAACTGAAACGTGGTATGATTTAAAGAGTCGGGATATGACTGCTGAGTGTAATATTCAGGGATTTAAGTTATTCAATGTGGATAGATGTAATGGGAAGGGGGGAGGAGTTGCATTGTATGTTCGAGAAAATATTAATTGTTGCATAAAAAAAGGTATAAAAATAGATGGAGCAGTAACAGAGTCTGTTTGGGTAGAGTTCGTGGAGGGTCAAGAAAAACTAATTCTAGGTGTAATATACCGACCTCCAGGCTTGGATCACGATAGAGGGAGACTTCTTTGGGACGAAATTGTTAGGGCTTCTGGACACAGTAACGTAGTCATAGTAGGGGACTTTAACCTTAGCCAAATTGACTGGAATTCTTTGACAGGTAATCTAGAGTCCAGTGACTTCATGGAAACAGTTCAGGACTGTTTTCTGAAACAGAGTGTAACTGAACCTACCAGGGGTAATAATTTGCTAGACCTAGTCTTGTCAAATAAGGAAACACTCGTGAATAATCTGGAGATCACTGAAGAGCTTGGCGCAAGTGATCACAAATCCATCACCTTTAGCATTAATTGGGAATGCAAGAATAATGATAATACAGTAAAAATCCCCGATTTTCGTTCTGCCGATTATAATGGACTTAGGGAACATCTGTCTAATCTTGATTGGGGTTATCTAGCTAATGATTTTATTGACGATAATCATACTTATGAATATGAAGGGATCTGCTTTTATGATTGTTTTCTTAATAATGTACACAGTGCCCAGAGTATATACATTCCCCAGAGAGAAATTAGGTCTAATAATAACGATCCCAAATGGGTTAACAGGAGGCTAAAGCATCTATTAGGGGAGAAAAGGGGAATTTATAGGCCCATCAGAAGAGGAGAGGTTAACCTTACTGACCAATATGTTCAGCTTAAAAGAGAAGTAAAAAAGGCGATTAAAAAGGCTAAACGTGACTATGAAATTAGAGTTGCTAATGAATCAAAGACTAATCCAAAGGGGTTCTTTCAGGTGTATAGGACGAAGGTGAAGGAAAAAGTAGGACCTCTGAAATCTGGGAATGGACAGCTGACGGATAATGAACTGGAAATGTGTTCCTTATTTAATGACTATTTTTTGTCAGTTTTTACACAGGAAGATGTAAATGAGATTCCAGTAATTAACAATTATTTAGTTCCTGATGAATTTAAGTTAACTAATATTACTGTCACGAGGGACATGGTTATTAAACAGATAGATAAACTGAAACAAAATAAGTCCCCGGGACCCGATAAGTTGTTTTCAAGGGTACTTAAGGAATGCAAGATGGAGCTTAGTCAGCCATTAACGAGTGTATTCAATGCGTCCATCCTTACCAGTGTTGTGCCAGAGATGTGGAAGATGGCTAATGTGGTTCCTATATTCAAATCAGGGGATAAGTCCACTCCTTCAAATTACCGTCCAATAAGCCTGACATCTATAGTGGGCAAGTTATTAGAATCAATTATAGCTGACATTATCAGAAGTCACCTTGAAGAGCATAACTTGATAAATGAATCTCAGCATGGATTCACGAGAGGTCGTTCCTGCCTGACAAACTTACTGACATTCTTCAATAGAACATTTGAGGCAGTTGACAGTGATAAGGAATATGATATTGTTTATTTGGATTTTAGTAAAGCCTTCGACAGAGTACCTCACAAGAGACTCTTAAGAAAAGTGGCAGCTCATGGTATAGGAGGTAAAGTTCTAGCATGGATTGAGGCATGGCTTACCAATAGAAAGCAGAGAGTTACCATTAATGGAGTGAAATCTGAATGGGGATTAGTCACTAGTGGCGTTCCACAAGGATCAGTTTTAGGCCCTCTCTTGTTCATAATTTACATTAATGACCTTGATGAAGGGATTACTAGTGACATGAGTAAGTTTGCTGATGATACAAAGATAGGCCGTATAATTCACTCTGAGGAGGATATCAATGAACTCCAGGACGATTTGAACAAATTAATGTCTTGGTCTGAGAAATGGCAGATGAAGTTTAATGTGGATAAGTGTAAGGTACTTGCCCTTGGTAATGAAAATAACCCTCGAAGCTATAATCTAGGTGAAGTAGAGCTTGGTCATACAGAATGTGAAAAAGACTTGGGAGTCATGGTAAGCAGAAATCTGGAAATAAATGGTATAAAATACCGACACAATGGCAATATAAACACAAATGCAGTATAATGTGATCCTTTATTGACTACGTTTCGCCCACACAGTGGGCTTTTTCAAGTCACAAACAGAACTACCTGGGGTGAACGAACGAACGAAAGTTCAGGTAAGATCCCAAATGGGATGAGCGGGGAAGACGGGACAGACGAAGAATAGTGCTGGAGAGGAGTGTTCATAGTCGTAGAAATAGAGCCAGGGCTTAACCCAGCAGCAAAGGCGATCGTGGGACAGATATTGAAAAGAGAAATTCCGGTTCTACTGTTGGGACTCCGGTGGGGTGAGCTGGGAGTAAGGGACTTGCGACGTTTAGAGCTAGAGAGGAGTGCAGAACTGAGTCATGTCTTAACCCAAAAAAGCTAAGGCGAACGTGGGTCAGAGAATGGTACCTGTCTTAGAAGGTACCTGTCAGCGGATCCAAGGTTATTTGTAAGTAGGGTTAGGAGCAGGATCATGCAAGGAGTAGAAAAGGTTGTGTTGGTTTGTGGGTCTGCGAATGTCTTCGTCAAGGAGAGAGGTCCAGTAGTCATGTCGTGTCTCAAGTTTGTCTATCTGTCTGTCACTGAGCCTCTTCCAGTACAGATTCAGCGCAGGGACGTCTAACTGGGCATGGAGAGACTCGCTTGTGGCGAAGTCCTCCCATCTGACATCAAGCACCCAGCGCAGCGCCTTGTTCTGGACACGCTGCAGTTTAAGTAAGTTTGTTTTTGCTGCAAGAGAGAGGGCTAGAGGAGAGTAAGTTATCAGAGGACGTATTAGGGATTTGTAGAGGTGTAGTTTGGTGCGTTGAGAGGCATGTTTCAGCTTGTAGAGGCCCGCAAGGGCCTTACTAGCTATTGCATGCCTTGAGTGAATGTGTCCGTGTAAACGAAGAAGGTAGTCAAGATTAACGCCAAGGACAGTGACAGATTGTGTGATAGGGAAGTAAGTGCGGGTGTCAGCTGTTCTGAGTTCGACAGGTAATGGAGGATCACGTTTCCTGTAGTTAAAATACGTAATGCTGGATTTTGCTTCATTGGTTTTGATCCTCCATTTTTGTTCCCAGATGGCTATCCTGTCAACCTCATTTTGTGTTTTATGTGTGAGTGTATCTATATTGGCATGAGTGATAAGTTGTGTAATGTCGTCTGCATAGGCTAGTGTGATGGAGTTGTGGTATACAGGTGTTGGAATGTCGTTAGTGTATAAAATGTAGAGGGTAGGGGAAAGGACAGTAGTGAAGTAGTCAGAGTAACAGCCTTGGAATTTGATTCTCATGGTACGGCCGTCTAGGAAGTTGCAGAGGAGTTTACGAGTATTGAGAGGCAGGTTGAAGTTAGTGCAGAGTTTGTACTTGAGCCCCTCGTGCCACACAGTGTCAAAAGCTTTTTCAACGTCTTTTGCAACCAGGGCTGTCCTGTTTCTTTGTTTTGTGTTTATGTGGATGTAGTTGAGAATGATGTTAATGGCATCCTGTGTGGATCTGTGTGTTCTGAAGCCAAACTGGCCATCTGAAAGTAGAGAATTATGTTCCAGGTATCTTCGAAGGCGATGATTAATGAGTTTTTCAAAGAGTTTTCCTAAAGTTTCGAGGAGGCTGATAGGGCGATAGTTTCTAGGGTCAGAGTGATCTTTATTGGGTTTAGGAAGGAGGATAGCAGTAGCAGCTTTGAAGAGGGAAGGGAAGTATCCAGAGGCAAGGGAGGCATTGAGGAGCTTTGTGTAGGCAGTAATGATAGAGTCAGGAAGGTGTTTCAGGATAATATGGTTTAGGCCAGAGGCACCAGGAGCCTTTGGCACAGGAGATGCCGTGATCACCTGGGGTGGAAGGAACGCGAGTATTAATAGTCCAGCTGAGGTCAGGTGAAGAATGCTGCATCTGATGATGTACCGAGTGGGGTTATAGAGTCTAAAAACTTGGGTAGCTTGGAAAGGAGATTGGATAAGTTGTGAGCAGACCTTCTACAGTGTTCTTATGTGGGATAGCGATGAAGAAGTTTCTTGGCAAGTGGTTCAGCTATGTTATAGAAGCCACTATTCTGGTTGAAGTTGTCGGATATAGAAATGAGTGATGATTCCAGGATTCTTCGGTATTGAGTGTTGTCTTCTGTGGCGATAAGTCTTGAGTTTCTGTAGTTTATCAAGTGGTTGTGTGAATTACGGTGTTGTACGCAGGCATTCCTTGTGTCGTCAGACCTGCTTGCGTATTGGTGTTCTGAAACACGTGTTTGGAGGTCCCTTGATGTTTCGCCCACGTATAACTTGTTGCAGTCATTACAAGGGATTATGTATACCCCTGCAGAGGATGGAGGCTTGTCCTGCCTACTACTGGTGATGTCCTTGATGGTCGTGGTTGTGGAGGTAGATACTTGGAATGATGTTTTGGCAAAGATGTTGGAAACATGTTTGGCAATGGAGTTGGTGGGAAGGACTATGTATCTCTTCTCGGCAGCATTCTTCACCTGACCTCAGCTGGACTATTAATACTCGCGTTCCTTCCACCCCAGGTAGTTCTGTTTGTGACTTGAAAAAGCCCACTGTGTGGGCGAAACGTAGTCAATAAAGGATCACTTGATAAATTAGACACATGTGCAACTCTTGGGTATCTTTATTGAGGAAACGTTTCGCCACACAGTGGCTTCATCAGTCCATACATAGGAGAAACTTGAAGAACAGGAGGAGAATGAGGTAATCAGTCCCTCAACCTTGAGTCGATGTGTTCAGTCCATCAATCTTGATGGTTGAGGGACTGATTACCTCATTCTCCTCCTGTTCTTCAAGTTTCTCCTATGTATGGACTGATGAAGCCACTGTGTGGCGAAACGTTTCCTCAATAAAGATACCCAAGAGTTGCACATGTGTCTAATTTATCAACATGTCGGTTCTCTGAACCATTCATCTACAAATAAAGGATCACATTATACTGCATTTGTGTTTATATTGCCAAGCAGAAATCTAAAGCCAAGACAGCAGTGCCTCAGTGTGCGCAACAAGGCCAACAGATTACTTGGATTTATCTCAAGAAGTATAAGTAACAGAAGTCCAAAAGTTATTTTACAGCTCTATACATCACTAGTGAGGCCTCATTTAGATTATGCTGCTCAGTTTTGGTCCCCTTACTACAGGATGGACATAGACTCATTAGAGAACATACAGAGAAGAATGACTAAAATGATTTACTGTGTAAGGAACCTCCCGTATGAAGATAGACTTAAAGCCTTAAATCTCCACTCTCTGGAGAGGCGTAGAATGAGGGGAGATATCATTGAAGTGTATAAGTGGATGACGGGCATAAACAAGGGAGACATTAATAAAGTACTGAGGGTGTCGAACCAGGTAAGAACCAGGAATAATGGATTTAAGTTGGATAAATTTAGATTTAGAAAGGACATAGGTAAGTACTGGTTTTCTAACAGAGTTGTAGATGCGTGGAACAGTCTTCCCAGTGGGGTGATAGAGGTTAGGACCTTGGGTAGCTTTAAGAAGAGACTGGACAAATATATGAGTGGGAGGGGCTGGGTTTGATTGGTGTCAGGGGGTGCGGGAGTTGTTTCTTGAGAAGCTTTGGGTGGATGTCGTTTTGATGGGGACCTGCCTCGTATGGGCCAGTAGGCCTTCTGCAGTGTTCCTACATTCTTATGTTCTTATGTTCTGTGTAGGCGAAACGTTTCGGAATAAAGTTGCCTATGTGTCTTGCCTACCAACCTGTCGGTATTGTTAGGAAGGATATAGGAAAGCACTGGTTTGGTAACAGAGTTGTGAATAAGTGGAACAAACTCTCGAGTACAGTTATTGAGGCTAAAACGTTGTGTAGTTTTAAAAATAGGTTAGATAAATACATGAGTGGGTGTGGGTGGGTGTGAGTTAGACCTGACTAGCTTGTGCTGCTGGGTGTAACGAACGAACGAACGAAAGTTCAGGTAAGATCCCAAATGGGATGAGCGGGGAAGACGGGACAGACGAAGAATAGTGCTGGAGAGGAGTGTTCTTAGTCGTAGAAATAGAGCCAGGGCTTAACCCAGCAGCAAAGGCGATCGTGGGACAGATATTGAAAAGAGAAATTCCGGTTCTTCTGTTGGGACTCCGGTGGGGTGAGCTGGGAGTAAGGGACTTGCGACCTTTAGAGCTAGAGAGGAGTGCAGAACTGAGTCATGTCTTAACCCAAAAAAGCTAAGGCGAACGTGGGTCAGAGAATGGTACCTGTCTTAGAAGGTACCTGTCAGCGGATCCAAGGTTATTTGTAAGTAGGGTTAGGAGCAGGATCATGCAAGGAGTAGAAAAGGTTGTGTTGGTTTGTGGGTCTGCGAATGTCTTCGTCAAGGAGAGAGGTCCAGTAGTCATGTCGTGTCTCAAGTTTGTCTATCTGTCTGTCACTGAGCCTCTTCCAGTACAGATTCAGCGCAGGGACGTCTAACTGGGCATGGAGAGACTCGCTTGTGGCGAAGTCCTCCCATCTGACATCAAGCACCCAGCGCAGCGCCTTGTTCTGGACACGCTGCAGTTTAAGTAAGTTTGTTTTTGCTGCAAGAGAGAGGGCTAGAGGAGAGTAAGTTATCAGAGGACGTATTAGGGATTTGTAGAGGTGTAGTTTGGTGCGTTGAGAGGCATGTTTCAGCTTGTAGAGGCCCGCAAGGGCCTTACTAGCTATTGCATGCCTTGAGTGAATGTGTCCGTGTAAACGAAGAAGGTAGTCAAGATTAACGCCAAGGACAGTGACAGATTGTGTGATAGGGAAGTAAGTGCGGGTGTCAGCTGTTCTGAGTTCGACAGGTAATGGAGGATCACGTTTCCTGTAGTTAAAATACGTAATGCTGGATTTTGCTGCATTGGTTTTGATCCTCCATTTTTGTTCCCAGATGGCTATCCTGTCAACCTCATTTTGTGTTTTGTGTGTGAGTGTATCTATATTGGCATGAGTGATAAGTTGTGTAATGTCGTCTGCATAGGCTAGTGTGATGGAGTTGTGGTATATAGGTGTTGGAATGTCGTTAGTGTATAAAATGTAGAGGGTAGGGGAAAGGACAGATCCCTGGGGTACTCCAGCATTTAGTGTGAAGTAGTCAGAGTAACAGCCTTGGAATTTGATTCTCATGGTACGGCCGTCTAGGAAGTTGCAGAGGAGTTTACGAGTATTGAGAGGCAGGTTGAAGTTAGTGCAGAGTTTGTACTTGAGCCCCTCGTGCCACACAGTGTCAAAAGCTTTTTCAACGTCTTTTGCAACCAGGGCTGTCCTGTTTCTTTGTTTTGTGTTTATGTGGATGTAGTTGAGAATGATGTTAATGGCATCCTGTGTGGATCTGTGTGTTCTGAAGCCAAACTGGCCATCTGAAAGTAGAGAATTATGTTCCAGGTATCTGCGAAGGCGATGATTAATGAGTTTTTCAAAGAGTTTTCCTAAAGTTTCGAGGAGGCTGATAGGGCGATAGTTTCTAGGGTCAGAGTGGTCTTTATTGGGTTTAGGAAGGAGGATAGCAGTAGCAGCTTTGAAGAGGGAAGGGAAGTATCCAGAGGCAAGGGAGGCATTGAGGAGGTTTGTGTAGGCAGTAATGATAGAGTCAGGAAGGTGTTTCAGGATAATATGGTTTAGGCCAGAGGCACCAGGAGCCTTTGGAGGAAGGTGTCTGAGGAGAGTTTTAATGTCTGTGTTGGTGAAAGGAGTGTCGAGTTCTTGGGAGGAGGTAAGAGTGTCTAGATGTATGTGGCTGTCTGGTGTTGTTTCTTGTGTGTGTGCAGTGTTCCAGTGTTCTATGTTCTGAATGTGTTGAATAACGTTAGGGTGAGGTGGGTGAGCGTGGAAGATGTTCTCCCAGATGTGTTTGAAGATGTTGGTAGCAGCCTGTGGGTCTGAGATGTGTGTGTTGTTGTGGGTGATGTGTTTGAATTTGTTGGTGGGAGTAGTGCCTCTGATTTTTTTGATAAAGTTCCAGAAGGCTTTAGTGTTTTTAACACGCTGCCTGTCCGCTTGTTGTATTAGTCGTGACCAGTGATTGTTGTGGTCTTGGTCTAGGCTGTGTAAAATGTTGTTTCTAAGGTAAGTGAGATCTAATCGGACTTGATTAAATCTATGTGTGTTGTAGAGGAAGCGGTTGTGGTAGCAGATAATTAGTCTTCTTGTTCTGAGTGACGGTTTGAAGGAATAACGAGTGGTGTGAGTTTTCTTTGGTATTGCGATGTTGGCTGCTTGTGTAATGGTGTCCTGGATGAGATCAAGTTGAGTATCGATGTCAGAGATAGGTTTGTTGTTGTAGTCATAGGTGAGGTTAATATTGTCTATGTGTTGTTTGAAAGCATCCCAGTCAGCGTTCTTGTAGGAGAATGAAGGTGTGGTTGGAATGAGGATAGGGTTGGAGGAGATGTGTAAGATGACTGGGATGTGATCAGAGCCTGTAATAGGGCCAGGTGAGATGTAATGTTGAAATAGAGAGCTGGCTCGGTTTGCCAGAATGATGTCTGGTTTGCCTTGGCCCGTGTGGTTGAAGAAGGTATTGAAGTCTGGGCCAAGATGAATTAGGTGTTTATGGTTTGTGAAGTTGAGTAATTGGTGACCAAGTTGGTTGTTACTGGTGTGATGAAAGGCAGTGTGTTTGGCATTCATGTCAGCTAGTAGGTAAGTTGGTGTGTTGGTGTAGTTGAAGACTAAGGAGAGGTCGTGTATGTTGAGAGTAGTGTTTGGGCGAGCATAGGTGGTGAAAAAGATAAAGGGGCCAAGGTGGGTGTGTATTCTGACCGCAAGACAGTGTTGGTGAATAAAAGGGATTGGGAGAAATTCATGTTTTATGTTGGAATTGACAAGGATGGCAACCCCATCGTGGGGATCATAGGGGGACTGTAGTGCAGTATAACCATAATGGCGGATACATTGAGGGGCTTTGAGGCAGGTACTGTTTAGCAAAACAATATCTGGCCTCTCTGCTTCAAGGAGCTCGGCCAGTAGGTGTCTAATTGTAAAGTAAGAACGTACGTTGAACTGAATCGCCTTAAACGTGATTTAATGGTTTCGTCTTAGCAAAGTTAATGTCGGGGGAGGAGTTTGGATTAAAGCCCGTGATAGTGGTGCCATCAGTGGATGTGTGTTTGTAGGTGCTACGGACCCGTTTCCTGGAGGGGGAGGAAGAGATGGATCTGTTTTTATGTTCTTTGGTCTGTCCGTTAGAAGTTGGGGTAGGTTTAGGTTTGAGTGGATTTTGTCTGGAGGAGGTGGAGTTGGACCTGGATGAGGTTTTGGTTGTGGTGGAGTGGGCGAAGGTGGATGCAGAGGAAGTGGAAGTTTTGGTAAGCTGTGAGGAAGTGGAAGCTTTGGAAGGGGATGAAGTGGGTAAGGAAGTGGGGGGAGGGGTGGTCGTAGCAGTAGCAGTAGGGGTGTTGGTGGGAGGTGTAGAAGTAGTGAAGAGAGGTAGTGGAGGAGGAGAGCTGGTGGGAGTAGGAAGTGGGGGGGTGGGAGAGAGGAAGGAGGGAGAGGTTGTAGGAGGCTTGGAAGAGAAGCAGGAAGGAGGGATAATTAAAGAGGGAAGATTGTTAGCAGACAAGATTAGGTTAAGGACATGTGAGTAGTCTGATTGGTAAGCTTGTGAGATTACCATCGCAGAGTGGGCAGCAGTGGCAAGTTGACAGTTAGTTTTGTAGTCTAGTGTGGGTGTAGAAGGAGAAGTGCTTGTAGTCTGTGTGTTGGTGTTTGATGTGTGTAGAGTAGAAGAGGTAGACCAAGTGCGTGGGGAGGCCCAGGCATTGGGGGTAGGGGAGGGAGGTGTGGAAGGGGAGGGAGGTAAGGAAGGGGAGGGAGGAGCAGGGAAGGGGTTGGGTAGGGAGGGAGGTTGGTTTGCTCTGAGGGAGGAGAGAATGTGCTTTCTAGAAGGGCAGGAATTTGCAACTGCAGTGTGTGACCCGCCGCAGTTAGAACATTTAAGGGGGAGGTTGCAAGTATTCCAGAAGTGGCCAGTTGCTGAACATCTGGAGCAGACTTGTGTAGATGTGCATGTGTTTTTGTCGTGGCCGAATTTGTAGCATTTAAGACATTGTGTGATTGGGTGGAAGTTCGGAGTGAAGAGAGCGTTTGGAGGAATGCGGATGGTCTTGGCAAAGATTCCTTGACTGAAGAGTGTAGAGGCGTCAGCAGGAGTAGAACAGCGTATTTTGAGAATGGTAGAGTTTTCTGGTCTGTAAATATCGTCAACAGAGACTTTGTTCTTAGTACTGATATCTTTTATTAAGTCTTCTTTGTCTGTGTCATAGGCTGTCAGGAGAGAGTAGTCTACGTGTTTAGCAATGACTGTGCTTTTGGCACGGTGCTCAGGAGTCCAAATAATGGTGAAGCCTGCGTTGAGAAGTTTTTGTCTGGTATCGCTTGAGGTGTACGCTTCGTAGGAATGTTTGTCAAGAAGGAGTTTGAAGCCTGAGTTGGTTTTGAAGACTTTAAGTTGAGGTGCACCAGTGATCTGATATAATAAATTTTCCGGACAGATAGTGGCATCAGGATTAGAAAATTTGAGGTTTAGCGAGAAGGAATTGGATTTAGTAGAAGCAGAGGCAGGTGTGGGAGGTTGGGGGAGAGTGGAAGGGGGGTGGGAGGTGGAAGGCAACGAAGGCATCGTCTAATTACGAAAAGATGTAATTGGAGGTGACAATCGGCCAAAAAGTGAGAGTACTCAGCTAGGCAAGTACGTGTAAGTAGACACACGTACTTGCCTGGCGCAGGACACTGAGGAGGTGAACTGTAGCTTGATGGAGCACTGTATATCCTGAGTGGTGGCGAGACTGGCTGTATGGCGTGCAGTCAACAGGCGAAGAGAATTCAGGCAGCAAGAGGCTTCCTGCCCTTCGGTCGGCAACCACCGACGCACCAATCCTGATGGTGGAGAGGAAGACGAAGGTCCAGCAAGCACTACTCAAAGCACTACTCAACACGGGGTAATTTCGAGAGAGGCGAGATCGTCGATGTGTTAGGTAAGCACACGTCACCACTCGAGCTAAGTCGCTTGATCGCTTCTCACTGAAGTTGAAGTGACAGGATGGAGCCTTTATATAGTGCCAGGAGGTGAGACGTAGGTTGCGTTGGGAGGGCAGGTCCCTCTCAAACCCAGCCGTTCTCACTAGTAGAAGTTGTCGAAGTTGATGGTCTGTACCAAGATACCCTTGTGTTGCAGTGTCTGACAGAATGAACATTAAAATGGTATAAAATACCGACAGATTGTTAGGTAAGACACATATGCAACAGTTAGGTATCTTTATTTCGAAACGTTTCGCCTACACAGTAGGCTTCTTCAGTCGAGTACAGAAAAGTTGATAGAAGCAGAAGATACTTGAAGACGATGTAATCAGTCCATCACCCTTAAAGTTTTGAGGTGGTCAGTCCCTCAGTCTGGAGAAGAGGTTAGGTATCTTTATTTGAAACGTTTCGCCTACACAGTAGGCTTCTTCAGTCAGTACAGAAAAGTTGATAGAAGCAGAAGATACTTGAAGACGATGTAATCAGTCCATCACCCTTAAAGTTTTGAGGTGGTCAAGTCTGGAGAAGAGCATTTGGTTAGCCCCCTAGGCCACTAGGAGAGGTAAGTAGTTGTCTACCGATTGAACTGTTAGGTAAGACACATATGCAACAGTTAGGTATCAACTTTTCTGTACTTGACTGAAGAAGCCTACTGTGTAGGCGAAACGTTTCACAATAAAGATACCTAACTGTTGCATATGTGTCTTACCTAACAACCTGTCGGTATTTTATACCATTTTAATGTTCAATCTGTCAGACACTGCAACACAAGGGTATCTTGGTACAGACCTGCAATCAACTTCGACAACTTCCACCAGTGAGAGAGGCTGGATTTGAGAGGGACCTGCCTTCTCAACATCTGAGATCTTACCTCTCCTAGTGGCCTACGTCTCACCTCTTGGGGCTATAAAAAGCTCCATCCTGTCACTTCTTCTCCATATTGTTTCATACTATGGAACAATGCTCTTCTCCAGACTGAGGGACTGACCACCTCAAAACTTTAAGGGTGATGGACTGATTACATCGTCTTCAAGTATCTTCTGCTTCTATCAACTTTTCTGTACTTGACTGAAGAAGCCTACTGTGTAGGCGAAACGTTTCACAATAAAGATACCTAACTGTTGCATATGTGTCTTACCTAACAACCTGTCGGTATTTTATACCATTTTAATGTTGAAGCATTAATGTTGGTAGTTTGAAAGAGTTTTGGTCTTGTGTTATAGCCTCAGTAAATACCAGAAAGGGCATATCGTTGATAAAATTCACTTAATTTACGTAAATGGCTAAGTAAAGGGAGATGCTATTACATTAAATTAAAGCTTTGTTAATATCCAGAGTACTTATCCACTCATTGAAAGCCACCAGTGACAACACAGAGCAAAGTACTAGGTTTAGTAAATATTCACGCTGTATAGCCCTTGTGGCTTAGCGCTTCTTTTTGATAATAATAATAATAGAAGTAAATATTCAGTCTTCAGTATCTTAATCATAACTTCTCTGAGCTACAACGTTTTAGGATTCGACTTGGAAAATCACCTTAAGACGTTATAATAATGAACAATTAAACTGGATGTCTGGCTCTTAGATACAACAGAAGTCTAATCCCGAAACCTTGGAAGAGCTAGCCAACAGGCACAGCTAAGGTTATTGTACCTGTTCAGAAATGAGACTAGACTAGCAACCTTTGATTCACCATTCCTGTAGCAGTACATCTTCCCCTTTCGGATATAATTTAAGGAGTCAGTCTTTGATATTTTAAGCATTTTACTAAATGGATGAATCATTTGAGGATTTATACATTTACCATTAAATTTTCTCGGTTTATGAGCAATAACTGGAGAATGCATCTTCCGATTGCCTTCAAAAGTTCAGTAGTGCTGATGCGTTTTCCTCAAAAGATGCTTTACCTTGATTTAAGTCTGTATAAGTTTCAGAGAGAGAGAGAGAGAGAGAGAGAGAGAGAGAGAGAGAGAGAGAGAGAGAGAGAGAGAGAGAGAGAGATAGAGATATAGAGAGATAGATAGATAGATATTGAGATTTTGGGAAATGTTGAATGAGTGAGTGGGGAGTTTTGAGCCAAGTGAGAGAGTACTTGTGGTTGGGAATCTCAATGCTAAAGTGGATAAAAATATTTTGGGTTAGTAGCAGGGAGAGGGTAAATGAACATGGGGAGCTTTTAATTGAACTATGTGTAGAAAAAGGTTTGGTAATAAATAATACTTATTTTACGAAAGAGAATAAATAAGTATAGAAGATATGTTACAGCACGTAATGAAAGTAGTTTGTTTGATTATGTATTGGTGGATGTTACTCTTGTGACTGCATAACGTAAATGAAAGTCCTGGCTCCAAAGGGTAAACGACTTAACTAGTCTAAGGGCATTTATATTATTTAAAATGGAAAAAGAAACCACTCTAGGGCCAGCTTGTACCTTCATATTAAATGTAGGGACAATATTAAATTTATTATAAGGACAAAGACTCACCTAAACAAACATATATATATATTTTTTTTTCAACAAGTCGGTCGTCTCCCACCGAGGCAGGGTGACCCAAAAAAGAAAGAAAATCCCCAAAAAGAAAATACTTTCATCATCATTCAACACTTTCACCACACTCACACATTATCACTGCTTTTGCAGAGGTGCCCAGAATACAACAGTTTAGAAGCATATACGTATAAAGATACACAACATATCCCTCCAAACTGCCAATATCCCTAACCACTCTTTATATATATATATATATATATATATATATATATATATATATATATATATATATATATATATATATATATAATGTGTGTGTGTGTGTAGTGCCGAATAGGCAGAATTTGCGATCTTGGCTTAAATAGCAACGCTCATCTTGCCATATAAGACAAGCGAAAATTTGTGTATGCAATAATTTTGCCAAAATCATTCTGAACCTAACGAAAAAAATATATTTCACTGTGTTTGTTTAGTATTAAGTTATTGTAAACAAATCAAAAATATATTTAGTTGGGTTAGGCTAAAATAAATTGGTCTTTTTGTAATAAGTTTAGGTAAGTTTTCTAAGATTCTTTTGGAGCAAAATTAAAAATTTTAACATTAACATTAATGAAAAAAATAAATCATTGAACGTATAAGAGAAAATTTTAGAAAGGACTTAATTTTAAATGAGTTCTTGCTAATTGACCAGTTTTGCATATTCGGCACGAGATTATATATATATATATATATATATATATATATATATATATATATATATATATATATATATATATATATATATATATATATATATATATATATATATGCAAAACAACCACTCTGAAAGAATAGAGAAATTCCAAGCGCTTTCGTGACTACTCACATTATCAAGGAACTATGAAAGTGAAGCATCCAAGGAAGCTATATAAGGGGGTCCGACCAGCACCTCACTATCAGATCCCACAACGGTTAAACACGTGACGCGCGACGAGCCAACTTGGATAGGTCCTTTGCACAACTCACCCCCAAGCTATTCTACCCAAGAAAATTTAAAAAATATTTGTCCAGTGTATTATTAAATTCTTCCCAAATTCTATTAAATTATAAATCAATCTAATTTATATAAACCAAAGGAAATATTCATATTATTTTCAAAACTGCTTTTTATGAAACAAGATTCAATTATATTCCTGTCGACCATGGACTTGCTTGATACTACTTTCTCAACTTTTTGAAAATCAATTGGATGGTTAAAATCTCTTACATGAATAAATAGAGCATTGGAATCTTGTCCAGTTCTAATGCTATATTTATGTTGTTTTAATCTTAGTTCGAGATTTTTACCAGTTTGACCGTAATAAACTTTATCGCAAATTTTACAAGGAATCTTATAGACACATCCATCAGCATTTTGGGGGGAATTCTTTATCAAAAGTTTTTTTACTGTATCAAGATTTTTGAATACAACTTTAATATTAAAAGTCTTAAGAAGAGAAGGCATATCAACCAAGTTTTCATGCTAAGGTAGAACCAACATATTTTTAGTTGAATAAGGCTGGTTGCCCCTTTTTGGATTATAAAAAGTGTTTCTAGCAACTTTAAAAGATTTATCAATTACATTTCTTGGGTATTTTAAATCATTACCTATTTCATAAATATTGGATATTTCCTCATCTATGAACTCAGGACTACAAATTCGTAAAGCTCTCAAAAACATTGATGAGAATACAGACAGTTTGTCTCTATCTTGATGCGAGGAATAATAGTGGACATAGGAACAGTTATTTGTAGGTTTTCTGTAAATTTTAAATTTGAATTCATTATTACCCTTAATAATTAAAACATCTAGAAAAGGCAATGAGTTATTTTCTTCAAACTCAACAGTAAAGTTTATTGAATGGGCTAAGCTATTTAATTTTCCAAGGAAATGGTGTATATCTACATTTTTGGGCATAAGACACAAAATATCATCAACATATCTGAACCATTTAGCTATATTAGGGAGGATTGTGTTAAGCAACCTTGTTTCAAAAAATTCCATGTATAGGTTACTAAGAACAGGTGAAAGAGGATTTCCCATTGCCATACCAAACTTCTGAGTGTAAAACTTATCATTAAATACAAATTTTGCATCAACAATGCAAAGTTTAATAAGTTTAATGATAGTAGGAACTGGCAATGGTAAATCATTGTTAACGAGTTCTTCAGATAAGAAACTTAATAAATCATCAACAGGAACTTTCGTAAACAAGGAAGTAACATCAAAACTAACCATGTTAAAATCATTTTAGTCAGTCAAGGAGCTTAATTTATCAACCAAGTCTATGTTGTTTTTAACATTAAAGTTAGAAATTTTGCCAACAATAGGGCTCAAAATATCAACAAGCCATTTGGATAATTTATATGAAACTGACCCTATGGAGCTAATAATTGGTCTGACTGGATTCCCTGGTTTGTGTGTTTTTATTAGTCCATACATGTAAGGTAAAGATGGATTAGTGGAAGTAAATTGTTTGACTAATTCATCTTTGCCTTTCAGTAGAAGTTTTATTGTTTTATTGAAATTGCTGTTAACGGTTTCTAGGGGATTTTTCCTAAGTTTAGAATAGGTTTCAGTATCATCTAAGAGATTACTCATTTTTTCATGGTAATCATTTTCTTTCATAATTACTATTGCATTTATTTTGTCTGCTTTAGTAAGGCGCAAATTTTTATTGTTATTAAGTGTATCATAAGACTTAAAGAATCTTTGAGGGCAATTGGGAATGTTTGGTTTTAACATAGAGCTATATACCATTCCTTTACTAATATTAATTTCATCAGAGGATAAATCAGAAAATTTTTCAAAGTTACAAAAGGCTTTTGCAATTTCAACAGTATTAAGTTTTATTGAAGTTGCAAAACTTAGGCCAAAACCTAGAGCAGCAGTTGTATGTTTGTCTAAAATTTCATCTGATAAGTTAATTACAAAATTGTTATTAGCATGCTTTGTCCAATCACTATTTTCAATTAAAATGTCTAATTTTCTTTGTAGTTTGCTCTTGAGCTCATTACAAATTCTTCTGAGTTTATTATAGCAATGATCCAACATACTGCGTTTCCATTCTGATGGAATGGCCTGATTAAAAGAGTATTTTTTGTTTCTCAATATTTTGAATGCTTCCTTCTCCTGTATTTTAGTTATTTCAATATGTTTCTGAAAAATAATTCTCATAAAATCATCAAAAGGACGATCTCTCATGTCAAGGAGTCTATTGGGTAAAAGAGACTTGGGCAGAACTTGTTCATTTAAAAAATTTTTTAAAAAATTAAGTCGAATTTTTAACTTGTGGGACTTGATCAGTGCAGAAGAAAACTGTGAAACAAAAGATATATGATTAAGAAAGCTTATCGAGAACATTCTGAAGAGTCGTGTGGTATCCATTAATGCAATAAGATCACAGTAAACAGGTGATTTCAAAATATGCAAAACAACCACTCTGAAAGAATAGAGAAATTCCAAGCGCTTTCGTGACTACTCACATTATCAAGGAACTAAGAAAGTAAAGCATCCAAAGAAGCTATATAAGGGGTCCGGCCAGCACCTCACTATCAGATCCCACAACGGTTAAACACGTGACGTGCGGTGACCCAACTTGGATAGGTCCCTTGCACAACTCACCCCCAAGCTATTCTACCCAAGAAAGTTTAAAAATTATTATTTGTCCAGTGTATTATTAAATTCTTCCCAAATTCTATTAATTATAAATGGATCTAAATTATATAAACCAAAGGAAATATTCATATTATTGTCAAAACTGCTTTTTATGAAACAAGATTCAATTATATTCCTGTCGACCATGGACTTGCTTGATACTACTTTCTCAACTTTTTGAAAATCAATTGGATGGTTAAAATCTCTAACATGAATAAATAGAGCATTGGAATCTTGTCCAGTTCTAATGCTATATTTATGTTGTTTTAATCTTAGTTCGAGATTTTTACCAGTTTGACCGTAATAAACTTTATCGCAAATTTTACAAGGAATCTTATAGACACATCCATCAGCATTTTGGGGGGAATTCTTTATCAAAAGTTTTTTCACTGTATCAAGATTTTTGAATACAACTTTAATATTAAAAGTCTTAAGAAGAGAAGGCATATCAACCAAGTTTTCATGGTAAGGGAGAACCAACATATTTTTAGTTGAATAAGGCTGGTTGTCCCTTTTTGGATTATAAAAAGTGTTTCTAGCAACTTTAAAAGATTTATCAATTACATTTCTTGGGTATTTTAAATCATTACCTTTCAGAGTGGTTGTTTTGCATATATATATATATATATATATATATATATATATATATATATATATATATATATATATATATATATATATATATATATATATATATATATATATATAGGTATTAAGTTGGTAGACAGCAACCGCCCAGGGAGGTACTACCGTCCTGCCAAGTGTAAAATGGAAACCTGTAATTGTTTTACATGATGGTAGGATTGCTGGTGCCTTTTTTCTGTCTCAAACATGCAAGATTACAGGTACGTCTTGCTACTTCTACTTACAGTTAGGTTACACTACACATACATTTATATACACACCCCTCTGGGATTTCTTCTATTTTCTTTCTGCTCCTTGTTCTTATTTCCTCTTATCTTCATGGGGAAGTGGAACAGAATTCTTCCTCCGTAAGCCATGCGTGTTGTAAGAGCCGACATAAATGCCGGGAGCAAGGGGCTAGTAACTCCTTCTCCTAAATTTAAAACGTGAAACTTCCGTTTTTCTTTTTGGACCACCCTGCCTTGGTGGGATACGGCCGGTTTGTTGAAAAAATATTATATATATATATATATATATATATATATATATATATATATATATATATATATATATATATATATATATATATATATATATATATACAATAAACTTACGTATACAACATACTACATACTCTATATACAACATCACATACGAGTACACCTTTACACTGGCACTCTGTTACTAGTGAGCAAAACACAATCATTTATAAACAGGAAGGCTCCATGACAACCCTCCCCCCTTTCTTCAGGCTACTCAACCTGCAGGCTGTACAAGTACTCTCCCAAAACTTAAACAGGCCTCTGCACACTAGGGCTTTACAGGTAAACACGAGAACACTTAAACCAACAAAATAACCTAGGTATGGTATAAACTAAAAAAAATTACCCCACCTACTTACACCAACGCCAAACCATGACGACTTTTCCCAGGCGCCGCTCTTCTCGTACTGACTCAACAGCAGATCGCCTGCACTTGTCCTATCCTGGCTACTCTACAGGACTAATATTCGTCCAGTTTCAGAACAAATTCAGGAAACTGACATTATATATAGAGCGTTTGTTTTATACGATATTCACCAATACACTATGTAATAGTAGATAAAATGTTTATGGGTAGGCTTCAGAATGTACGTGTTTATAGAGGGGCAACGGATATATCGATCATTTAGTTGTAGCTACAGTTAAAGTAAGAGGTAGATGGGACACAAGGAAAATGGCAACAGCAAGAGAGAGGTGAAAGTATATAAATTAAGAGAGGAGGAAGTTAGGGTCAGATACAAGCAACTGTTCGCAGAAAGGTGGGCTAGTGCAAGTATGGGTAGTGGGGGGTTGAAAGGGATGGGATAGTTTTAAAAATGCAGTATTAGAATGTGGGACACAAGTTTGTGATTATAGGAGGGTGGGTGCAGGAGGAAAGAGGAGTGATTGGTGGAATGATGAGGTAACTGGTGTGATAAGAGAAAACGGTACCTTATGAGAGGTTTTTACAAAGAAGAAATGATGTAGGAAGGGCAGCGTATAGGGAGAGTAAAGGAAAGGTGAAGAGAGTGGTGAGGGAGAGCAAAAGGAGAGCAAATGATTGAGTGGGAGAGGCACTGTCAAGAATTTTTTCTGAGAATAAGAAAATTTTTTAGAGATAAACAGGTTAAAAAAGCCTAGGGAACGAATGGATTTGTCAGTTAAAAACAGAGTAGGGGAGTTAGTAGATGGGGAGATGGAGGTATTGGGTAGATGTCGGGAATATTTTGAGGAACTTTTAAATGTTGATGAAGAAAGGAAGGCGGTAATTTCATGCACTAGTCATGGAGGTATAACATCTTTTGGGAGTGAGGACGAGCAGGATGCGAGTGTGGGGGAGATGCGTGAGGCATTACGTAGAAAGGCGGTAAAGCTGCTGGAACTGACGGGATCATGACAAATGTTAAAAGCAGGGGGAGATATAGTGTTGGAGTGGTTGGTATTTTTGTTTAATAAATGTATGAAAGAGAAGCTACCTAGGGATTGGCAAAGTGCATGTATAGTTCCTTTATATAAAGGGAAGGGGGACAACAGAGATCATAAAAATTATAATGGAATAAGTTCAATGAGTATACCAGGTAAAGTGAATGGTAGAGTTATTATTGAAAGAATTAGAGGTAAGACAGAATGTAGGATTGCTGATGAGCAAGGAGGTTTTAGAATGGGTAGGGGATGTGTAGATCAAGTGTTTACATTGAAGCATATATGTGATCAGTATTTAGTTAAAGTAGGGAAATTTTCATTGCATTTATGGATTTAGAAAAGGCATATGATAGAGTGGATAGGGAAGCAATGTGGCAGATGTTGCAAGTGTACAGAATATATAGTACGTTATTAAATGCTGTATAGAGTTTTTATGAGGATAATGAGGCTCAGGTTAGGATGTGTAGGAGAGAGGGAGATTACTTCTCAGTAAAAGTAGGTTTTAGAAAGCGATGTGTTACGTCACCATGGTTAACATATAGATAGGGTTGTAAAAGAAGTAAATGCTAGGGTGTTGGGAGAAGGGTGGGATTAAATTATGGGGAATCTAATACAAAATGGGAGTTGACAGTTGCTTTTTAGTGATAATACTGTGCTTTCGGGAGATTCTAAAGAAAAGTTGCAAAGCGTTTGGGAGGGTGTGTAAAGGTAGAAAGTTGAAAGTGAACATAGATAAGAGTAAGGTGATGAATGTATCAAACGATTTAGATAAAGAGAAATTGGATATCACATTGGAGGGAATGAGTATGGAATAAGTGAATGTTTTTAGATATTTGGGAGTTGATTTGTCAGCGGATGGGTTCTTGAAGAATGAGGTTAACCAGAGAATTGATGGAGTAAAGGTGAGCGGTGCATTGAAGTATCTGTGGAGACAAAAAAAAAAAACATTCATTGAGGCAAAGAAGGGAATGTACGAGAGTATAGTGGTACCAACACTTTTATTTGAGTGTTGCACTAGCTAAGAGAATAGCACCTCAGGTTTTCATTACTTGAGTGAAAGAAAATCCACATTAGATGAAATTTTCACCGTGAAAAATTTGCTTCACATATGTTTCACTGAGGTTAGGGCTCTTAATTCCAGGATCTTCACTCACAAATGTTTTGATTTTGGTTTGGAACACGTGCATCTGTTATATCGCTCTTAGGTTAGGAGGCATTCACAAGAAAGGATGCTCCAACAATTACCTGAAACGCGAGATGAGAGAGATTTTTTGGCTGAAAAGAATCGTCTATTGGCCCCAAAATTCTCATATTCAAGAATGCAAGATGTAAAATCTTGCCGATATTTTTGCTAAGATTAACGTCTTTAGTATTTTAATGCGAGGTCGCTATCAGACGTTGGTTGGGATGTCAGAGAAACTAGCAGCATTCAAAGGGAAATGGAAGTTGTGGTATAGTAAAACTGAAGCTGGAAAGGCTACATCATTTCTATCAACATGTTCACTTCTAAAGGACAAAGCATTTTCACTCATCCAGTTCGAAAGCATAACAGTGGAACATAGTTCCAAGCTAATCGTAGAGTTCGATCACTAATATATCGAGAATGTGAAGAAATACACCTGGGTAAGACATGTTTAGCATTGAACCTTAGGATATAGCTGACCGTATTTCGATCATCAAACTACAGGAGTTCCTCATCCTACGTCAGCAAACTGCTGATATCAGACAGCAAAATGAATTCTGAATCAAAGTTTACCAAAAAAAATCGGTAAGAGAAGCCCTAAAAGTGTTCCTTTCCTTAGTTATAACTTTCCTGGGTGAGGCAGGAGTATTAATATTCATGGTCACACAGACTAAGTACAGAAACCATCTACAGCCAGAGAATGGTATATGATGCGTTATCTCATCTGAAATCACCTCAGACTGAGAAGCTCGTTAAAACCAGGAAGTGTCAGGGATCTCATTAATTACTGACACCTCTTCGACGATACCTCAGTTAACTTATTGAATAGGTGTCATATTTATTACTCAAAACCATTATGATTTCTGTTTATTCGCCACGAAAATAAAATATTGTCATTTATGCTTTGTTTTAAGATATTTTTTTCACTTCAGTAGCAAATAAAAATAGTAATAATAATAATAATAAAAATAATAATATAATCTGTATTTCTACAAGTACATGTACAAGGTATACAGGCCTAGCTGACATCAATGACATACTACTATACAGAAAGCCCCTTGTTATGCAAATTAGGTCAATTTTGTCCACAGGATGCGACCCACACTATTCTATCACCCACATACCCATTTTACTTGTGAGTGAACACTGGACAGCAGGTATCTTAAGGAAATACGTCTTAATGTACGTTTTCCAGCCTTGCCGGGGGGTCGAAGTCCGGGCCACAGTGTGTGAACTGAGTGCGCTAGAAATCGAGCTACGGGATACCTAATTAGGATACCAAATTAGGGTTTTGAACCAAGGGGTCAAGAAGATTCTTAACAGAATTTGGGCCCCTCATGGGAGGTTCCTTGACGCTGGTGAGGGGCTCTTGATCAAGGGAATTGGATCTGAGCTCCGGTTCCCTAAATTGAGTCTGAATACCTTCCATCCCCCCCACATGCGCTGCATAATCCTACGGGTTTAGTGCTCCCCATGATTATAATAACTGAATTTGAGGTCTCTGACATAAAAAAAAAAGGTCATGAACCACTGGATTGTCAAGATCGAGAGTCACTTCGTAATTCATGTTAATTACGAACTGAGGAACATAGTGAATGAATATTGCTATTTTTTCTTATTTTCAAAAACGGTCAAATAAACTCAGGCGAGATGAGACATCATTGAACAAAAATACGTAATTCAGCTCACTTTAAATATCAGTTGTAAAATTTCTGACTAGCGAACAGTTGATCTTGACAATGCTTGCTTGCTTGCTTGCTTGCTTCCCTCCTTCATTCCTTCCGTTTTTTACCCTCCTCCCTCCCTCGCCCCCTGCCTCTCTCTCTCTCTCTCTCTCTCTCTCTCTCTCTTTACACAGGGTTTGACAAGGTTAGGTTAAGCATCCCTAGCTTTATTGACAAACTATATACAAGTTAAGGATTTCTAACTTTTTTGACAAGCTAAGAGCTGTTACCTACATCAGCTCATTTGAAAGCGTTTTTGTTATAAAAAATACATCTCTTCCTCTTTCCTTCCGTCCCTCGTCTCTCATTCTCTCTTTCTCCTCTCTCTCTCTCTCTCTCTCCCCCCCCTCTCTCTCTCTAACCTAGGTACGTTCTCGCCCTTTCCACTTCCCAGAACTTCCAGCTCTTCCTGTAGCCCAATCATAGCGTTTCTTAAATCTTTCCAGTAGGAGCTGGTAAATGGGATGACGATGGGTGGAGCGTCCAGCACAACCATTCAGGAGTCCATCAGGAAATTACCATTACGTTGACTCCTGCATCAGGGTGCTGGTCACTCTTTTGTAGCTGCCTCGTATCGTGTTTGAATAGGTCTTCCCAGTGGAAACAGGGACAATACCAAAAAGCTTACGGGGTGGAGGGTACTTCGATAGGTTCTGTACGACACAAACACAACATGGGGCAGAGAAACCTGACAGCGTGTCAACATGGGTTCTTGAATTTTACGAATGAAAGCAGAACTACTGTCTGACCCACTAGCAAGCATCTGCAACAAGTAAATGAATATGCAACACTTGCCAAACACAGCAAATATAAGCGCTATACATAAGAAAGGAGAAAAAGAAAAAACGCTGAATTACAGACTAATTTCTCTGATTTGGTGCTAACCTAACCAACGAGGCTGTTGCTGTTGGAGGCCCGCTGCCCCACGTATCCATCACAGCCTGGTGGATCTGGCCCTTGGTGAAGACACTTTTCTAGCTTTCTCTTGAAAACTTCTACACTTGTGCCACCAGTGTTTCTGATATCTTCTGGTAAGATGTTGAGTAATCTGGAGCCACGAATGTTGATACAGTGTTCCCTTATTGTGCCCATCTCACTCCTGCTTTTCAGTGGGTTTATTTTACACTTCCTCCCAACTCTCTCAGTCCAGTATGTTGTTATGACAGTGTCTAGATTTGGGACGAGGCCCTCGAGTACTTTCCAGTTATATATTATCATGTATCTCTCTTCCCTCCACTCCAATGGGTACATATTCAACATTAAGACGTTCCCAGTATTTTAAAATTTTTATTGGCTCTATGTGGGCCGTAAACGATCTCTGCATTTGTTCAAGCTCTGATATCTCTTGTGCCTTGAATGGGGCCGTCGACACTGAGCAATATTCCAAATGAGGGAGCACTAGCGATTTGACAAGCATCACCATCGACATTATTTCCCTCATTTGGAATGTTCACAATACCCACCTCGTCATCCTCTTGGCTGTTGCGATCTTTGTCGTATGTTCTTTGAAAGAAAGGTTAGCTGACAAAATTATTCCTAAGTCTTTCACGTGTTCCTGACGTTTTATTTGGTGATCCCCTAGTTTTGGTGATCCCCTAGTTTTGTATTGTGTTCTTTTTGAGTTCTTCATTCTTTCCATACCCAATTATTATTATTATAATAAAAAAAGAAGCGCTAAGTCACAAGGACTATACAGCGCTGCAGGGCAGGAAGGAAGCGAGGGCATCAGGTGGCAAAAGGGAGATGGATGAGTAATAGGTTACGGATAACAGCGGGGTAGTGGATGGTGAAAGGGTAAAGGGCAGCAAGAGACTGAACTAGAAAGGGCTGAGGGGAGTGCGAAAAGTATCATCAGAGTTTGTGGAGTAAATCAGTCGTTGTCAAGAAGTCAATGAGAGAGTCAGGATTAAAGGAGGGTCCATCAGCAAGAAGTGAAGGTAAAGAGAGAGTAGTAGAACGAAGACGGCGTTGGAGGTAAATTCTGCGTGCTCGTTGATAGAGAGGGCAGTCTAACAGAATGTGGCTAATCGATACTGGAACTTGACACTGCTCACAGAGAGGAACAGGGTGCCTCTCCATGAGATACCCATGAGTAAGACGAGTGTGGCCAATGCGAAGGGGGGAGAGAGTGGTCTCCCAACCTCGGCACTGATGACAAGAAGACGGCCAGTAACCTATGCTCGGTTTAATAGAATGAAGTTTGTTACCGAGCAGAGTTGACCAACGTTGTTGCCAACGGGTGCGAAGGTGGGTAGCTATTGCAGCAAAATAGTCCACAAATGGAACACCTCGATAGGAAATTGGTAGGTCATGCACTGCTGACCGCGCAGCAGTGTCTGCCTGTTCATTGCCCTGTACGTCGACATGACCAGGGACCCAACAAAAAACAATATCTTTATGTTTGGTAGAGATACGGCATAGCCAAAGTTGGATACGGAGAACTAGGGGATGAGATGTATCAAATTTTCGTATAGCCTGTAGAGCACTAAGGGAGTCTGAGACTACTACAAATGATGACCCAGGCATAGATGCGATACGAATAAGTGCTGCAAGAATGGCATACAGTTCAGCAGTAAAAATGCTAGCTGAAGATAGTAAATGCCCTCGCACGACGCTGTCCGGAAACACTGCTGCGAATCCGACGCCGTCTGAAGACTTAGAGCCATCTGTGTACACAGCGGTGGCATGAGAATGGGAGTGGAAGTGATCGAGAAAAAGAGAGCGGGAAGCCACCGTAGGCAGTTGAGCTTTCGAGCAAGGGAGTGAGAAAGAACAGACCCGAACAGCTGGAACTTCCCAGGGGGGTAGGGAAAAGTGAGATGCTACATGAACATATAAAGGTGGTAACTGAAGGGAAGACAGTGAATGTAGGCGAAGAGAAAAGGGACGGAGCAAACAGGGGTGGCGAACGAATAAAGAATGTCTACTAATATCGGTGACCATTCTATAAATGGAAGGATTGTGTAGATCGTGAGAGCGTACATAGTAGCGAAGGCAATGGGCATCACGGCGATCAGACAAGGATGGAACATTTGCTTCTGTATAGAGGCTCTCAACAGGGGAAGAGCGAAAAGCACCAAGGCACAAACGTAAGCCTTGGTGATGGATAGAGTTAAGACTAGAGAGAGTAGCAGGAGAGGCCACGGAATAAATCTGGTCACCATAATCGAATTTCGATAAAACGAGGGCTGAATGTAGGCGAAGCAGAGTTCGACGATCGGCTCCCCATGAAAGATGAGCAAGGGTTTTAAGAAGGTTTAGCCGGCTGTGACAAGTTGCCTTCAGAGAGGTAATGTGAGGTTTCCAGGATAACCGACGGTCAAAGAGAAGGCCTAGAAACCTGACTGTATCACGTTCGGGGATACGGGAGCCATAGAGATACAAAGGATGATCGGAGATAACAGAGCGTCTAGTGAAAGTAATTTGGTGAGTTTTGGTACTTGAAAATTTAAACCCATGCGTGGTGGCCCAAGTGGAAACACGGTCGACCGCATGTTGGAGAGAAACTGCAATAAGGTGACAGTCAGCGCCTGCACAAGCAATAGCGAAGTCATCAACATAGAGTGATGACCAAATATTGGGTGGAAGAACAGAGGCCAAATCATTTATAGCAAGGAGAAAAAGTGTTGTGCTTAGAACACATCCCTGAGGGACACCGTCAGCTTGGACGAAGTCCGGGGAAAGAACATTATTGACTCGAACACGGAAATGTCTGTCAGTTAAAAAGTTCTTAAGGAAGGATGGTAGATTGCCTCGGAGGCCTAAGGAATGGGCCTAGGCCAAAATATTATACCTCCAAGTTGTGTCATATGCCTTCTCAAGGTCAAAAAATATGGCAATAACTGAGTGATTATTCGCAAAGGCATTACGAACATACGTATCCAAGCGTAGTAAGGGGTCTATGGTAGAACGATCCTTACGAAAGCCATATTGACTAGCGGAGAGACTGTTGTGAGTCTCTAAATACCACATTAAACGTCGATTTACGAGGCGTTCCATCACTTTGCAAACTGCACTAGTAAGAGCGATGGGGCGATAGTGGGAGGCATCATGTCCTGTAGTACCCGGTTTGTGGAAAGGGAGAACAATGGCAGATTTCCACAGCTGGGGAAGAACTCCTTGTGCCCAAGTAAGATTGAAGAGGTGCAAGAGGACTACAAGGGCTGACCGATGTAAATGTTGTAACATACGAATATGAATGTCGTCAGGCCCAGCTGCCGATGATCGGCAAGCTGAGAGCGTTGCCTCTAGTTCCTGAAGTGTAAAAGGCACATTATACTGTTCTTCTCTGAGAGTAGAAAAGTCTAAGGGTACTAACTCTCTGGCAGACTTTGAGGAAAGAAACGATTGGCATAGATGGAGCCCTCGGGAAATACGGACCAGATGTGTGCCAAGTTCAATGGCAACGTCGAGAGGGTTTGCTACATCAACACCAGCGACCCGTAGAACAGGAGCCGGGTCAGGAGAGTATTTACCACTCAATTTCCTCACTTTTTTCCAGACTGCACTCATAGAAGAAGCAGAGGTGATGGTGGAAACATAGTCTCGCCAACAAGTGCGTTTAGCTTCACGAATGACACGGCGAGCGATCGCACGCTTCTGCTTAAAATCAAGAAGTCTCTCAGCGGTTCTATTGTACCGGTACCTGCCCCATGCAGCACGTTTCAAGCGTACTGCACGAGCACAAGCAGGAGACCACCAAGGCACGCACTTCTGAGAATGCCTGCCTGAGGTTTGGGGTATAGAATGTGAAGCTGCGGTATAAACTGATGTCGAGAAGATGTGTAGGAGCTCATAAATGGAGGATGAAGAAGGAACCTCACTAAAAGCAGTTAGGTGTGAGTAAAGATCCCAATTTGCCCGATCAAATTGCCAGCGAGGGCTACGGAAAGGTGGTGAATAGGAAGGAGAAGTAAGAATGATCGGAAAATGATCGCTGTCATGTAAGTCTGGTAGAACAGACCAGGTGAAGTCTAGTGCAGTGGAGGAAGAGCAGACTGATAGATCGATGCAAGAGAGAGTATGAGTACGAGGATCAAAATGGGTGGGAGTACCCGTATTTAAAACATGGAGGGGGTGAGAGGCGAGAAAAGCCTCCAACTGAATGCCACGCGAGTCACAATGAGACCCCCCACAGAGGAAATGGTGGGCATTAAAATCACCAAGTAACAGAAGTGGTGGTGGTAAGGATGAAACAAGAAAGGCAAAGTCTGGGATATAAAATGCTCGAGAAGGAGAGAGATATAAAGAACATATTGTAAACCACTTATTCAAGTGGATACGGGCTGCAGTGTAATGCAGCGAGGTATGGACAAATAGTTGACAGTACGGAATATCATTGCGTAGAAGAAGGGCACTTTCATTAAAGGTCCCATCTGAGAAAGGATCCGAAGAATACAATAAATTATAGCCTGAGATAGGTTGGAAAACAGCCGAGTGTAATTTTGGTTCTTGTAAGCAAGCACCAACAGGGGAAAACCTGGAAAGCAACATCTGAAGCTCACCCCGATTACCCCTGAGGCCGCGGATATTCCACTGTAAATAGGCCATGATTGGCGATGAAGAAAATATCAGGAATCTGTAGGTAAAGGCACCTACGGACTAGAGGGGTTAGAAAAGTCAACGTGTGGTGGCATTGGAAGACGTTCTAGTAGCGAAGGAACGGAGCGTTGCGAAGAATGGGGTTGTGAAGATGGAGGAGAGGGAAGAGAAGGAGCAGGAAGTGAATCAGTGTCCATTGAAGGTTTAGTCTCTGCAATATATTCTGAAATGGCTTCAAGTGTTTCTGAATTCAAAGATGTATGGGAGACCATATTGGAGATAGAAGGAGGAGGGTGAGTAAAGATTGGGACAGTAATGGACTGTACCAAAGTAGAGGGGGAGGGAAGAGTGTAAGGGACTGGAGATGAAGTGTAGGGGGGGACAGAAGAGGCAGAAACCTGGGAGGGGGAAGAAGAGGGAGAAACTTGGGAGGGGACTGGGGTGGAAGGCATAGTACGAGGAGGAGGGTGAATCTCCACACTTGTAATTGAGCCAGAGAGAGGGGAAGAACTAGGTACAGAGAGTGGAAAGGTAAAGTGTGGAGGAGGAAGAAGAGAAGGAAGGGGCAAAGAAGATTTGAGCAATGTGGATTTTTTGGACTTCTGAGTAGAGGGGCGATTGTTATTAGGTGTCGTACGAGGTCTTGTCGATACTTGGGCTTGTGAGGAAGGACGCGAAGATGTGAGAACAGACTGAGTTGTAGTCGGGACGTCAGAGCCAAGGACAGCAAAAGGATTTGATGTCGTAGTGGCTATGGGAGGGGTAACAACAGAGGAGGCTGCAGAAGATGGGACCCCAGAAGTGGGGGGATGTTTGGAAACACGAGAATAAGAAACACGGGGTAGCCTCCCTTGGAGGCGGAGATGAGTAACTGCCATAGCATAAGGGAGACCTTCTGCCTCTTTGAGGCAACGGATTTCACGTTCATTTAAGTAGATCTGGCAACGGCGGGAGTACGAAGGGTGAGCTTCATTACAATTAAGGCAAGATGGAGGTTGACTGCAAGATGTATTAGAATGGTCGTCGGCACCACAGACTGGGCATTCGGCCATAGATCTGCAATATTTCGCTGGGTGACCAAAACGCCAGCAATTTCTACATTGTTGCGGTGTAGGTATCACCTTTCGAACTTGTAACCGATGTCCCGCGACATATACAGAGGACGGGAGTTCTCGGCTGTCAAAAGTTAAACGAGCCACATTGCAAGGGTAACGTCTCCGCCCCCGGGCAGGAAGGACATAAGTGTCTACTTTGAGGATTGGGAGATCCTGGAGTTCCAGCTGTTCAAAAATGTCATTGCCACATGACTGGAAATTCTGTTGGACTATGGTATGGGGCAGAATGACAGTACCACTACAAGAATTGAGAGAAAGATGTTTTTCAATAGTGATAGGAGTAGTATCGATATTCGAAAGGAGAGAAAGATCATGAGCTTGGGTAGCATTCTGGACAGTGACGATGCACGTACCGCTCTTGAGAGCATGAAATGTAATATCTCTGCCAACATGACGCAGGAGCGCTTTGCCAGTACTATGGTCAGAAAGGTAGGCAGAAGAAGTCGGTCTTAAAGTAAAGAATTTAGTCCATTGTGTGGTCCGAAACTGAGCGTGGAGAGGGAGTGCTTGACGTGTCGGTCTTTTCCGAGTAGAATGGGAAGGTAACGAAGGAGCATCATCAGGAGATTGACGTTGGCGTTTAGGAGTAGGACCGGAGTTGGTCCGGCATGAAATGGGTGGGCGATTCGAAAATTGCCGTACTGTAGAGGGAGAAGCCGGAAGCATAGTCAAAGGAGAGCGGAGTTCAGACAAATCGAAGGAGTCAGTCGAAGCCCCGGTACCTGAAGCGGGTGAGGAAACAGCACCAGCGAGAGGTACAGGGGCATCAGGAGTGTCCGAAGAGTGGTCTAAACACAAGGCAGGGTCAGAATGGGGTGCGGTATCTAGAAGGGGCCCGGGGGTAGTGGGTTCATGGACTAGGGCTGCCATGGTTAGGTTACTCCTTTGCTTTTTGTTTTTAAGAAAAAAAAAAGAAAGAAGAAAATAAAAATAAAAAAAAGAATAAAAAAAGGGGGGAGCGGGGAGGAATAGTTCCCAGGAGGAATGAAAGGGCCAGAAATCTCCCTCCGTGCCCAAGAGGACCTCAACACCGCTAGTAGCGCAGATGCAGCATGGAACCCGTGCCATACCCTACCCTTCATGCCAGTAAACCAGCAATCCGGGATAGCAACCTCACATCTGCCGAGCTACCTCGGTGGACAAAAGAGAGGGCGGCCGGATATCCGCCACAAAGCATACCTCCTTCGGCCACCACCCCTGGAATCCGAAAGGTGGCTTCCAGAGATACACCCGTCGCCCGAAAGACACCCAAAGCTACTCCGGGATACCGGAGAGGGATCGGGACATCCCCAGGCAATCCAGATTCCACGGCAAACTACGCCACCGCCAAGAACCTCAACCGAATGGGATGGACCCCGGTGTCCTTTCCCCTACCTAGGAACTAGGGTGCCTGTGGGAGAGATCCCAAAGGCCAAAAAGAGGAAGGGCAAAAGGGAGGAGTGGGGAGGAGGATGAATGGAAAAAGGGGAGGATGGGGAGGATGGGGAGGATGGGATAGGGGAGGGGAGAATGGGGGGTAATTAGGTTCGGTCTGAAGAAGAAGACCGACAGGGCTAATTCCTCAGACCAAGAGCCTCTTCACCACGCCAAGGAGCCCCCCTTGAAGAGGTTTCCATACCCAAGCAGCTGGAACTTATCACCACTGAACGTCATGTTGTTCTCCACTGCCCACTGGAAAACGCTACTTATTTCTTTCCTATAACTTTTCAGTGTCTTCTACTCTAGTGACTTTCATGTTTATTTTAGTGTCATCTGCAAATGATACAAAACTGTGACGAGTGTTTTTATCTATATCTGTTATGAGGATGAGAAACAACAGAGGTGCCAGGACAATGCCTTGGGGCACTGAGCTTTTTACCTCGCTTATGCTGGATTTTGCTGTTTACTTATTCTACTTTTCGCGTTCTGTGTGTATTAGGAACCAGGAAATCCATCTGCCTACCTTACCCGTAATTCCTATGGCCCTTAGTTTGTGTGCTATCACTCCATGACCGCATTTGTCAAACGATCTTGCAAAATCTGTGTACGTATATCATATCTGCATTTTGGTCACCTTCCAGCGCGTCCATAATTCTGTTATAGTGGTTCAGCAGCTGTCACAGGCATCGTCCTGCTCTAAAATTATGTTGGTTTGAGTTATGCCGGTTGTGCTGTTCCACGAAATTTATCTTCCGTCTCAACACTCTTCCGAAGATTTTTATGTGGGAAGTTAGAGCTACGGGTCCTTAATTTTTTGCTCGCTCTCTACTACCTACCGTATGCCTCCGGTATTTCACCTAGAACTAGGCTTTTTCTCCAGAAAATAATGAGGGCTCGTGCTAGTGATACTTTGCACTTCTTTATAAATAAGGGCATTCCATGAACCTGGCCTAGGTGTTGAGTGAGTGGGCATGATATCCATTTTCTTTTTCGAAATCTATGGGACTGGTACTAATGTCAGTTAATTCTGCGCTGCCTTCTGCTGGAGTAAAAATGGATTCTGCATTCTCTGCCTTGCTGTCATTTAGTGGGTTGCTGAAAACGCACTTATTTTCTGTTCATCGTCATTATTTGAATCTCCTCTCATTAATGGTCCAGTTCTACAGTAGTTCATATCATAGATTTTGTATAGGAATAAAAATATTTGGGTTTCTTGCAATATTCTGTATGGACTTTCGTTCCCTTTGTACTTCTGTTTGGTATGACATCCTGAGTTTTTGCTCTAAGTCAGTGATCTCTCAGCTGAGATTATCTTCATTCCGTTGTGATATATTAATGCTTTTAAGGAATACGTTAGCCCGTTTTCTTCTTTTGCACCCTCTCCGACTCTCTCTGTAAATCTGATCTGGGTTTCCTCAATGGTGTGTGTTTAATACAGACCTCGTATCCTTCTATATTCAGTATGTCTAGACACTGGTGGGGATTTAGGGCGCTCAGGTCCGATTCCCAGGATATGTCAGATAGTTCTTGGTTTATTTTTTCCCAGTTAATTCTATGGTTGTTGAAATTCAACTTACTGAACAACCCTTCTCTTACATTAGTGTTGCAGACCCCTAACCCTGAATTTGTATTCGTTTGTACCTGTATAATGTTGTGGTCAGGGTATATTGCTTTTGTAATTATGTCTGATTAGTTCCTCGTTGTTTGTGAATATCAAACCCAGGGTAATTTCATTTCTAGTGGAATCAGTTATCTGTTGGTTCAATGAGTACTTTTCACAATTTATTATGAAGTATAAAATACTTGGAGAGAAAGGGAACTATTAAACAATAAGCATAACTGGTTCAGTGATTGCAAATCTTGTTATACGATCCATTAGAAGTTCTACCACAAAGCAACAGAAATGAGACAGGAGAGAGGGGGATGGCTGGACTGAAATGTCTAAGACTGCAAGAAAGCATTTGATGCTGTCCTGCACAAAAGGTTGAGGTAAAAACTCGATGACCAAACAGGAATAACCGCGCAACTTAGTGTCGCCTATTTCTGTTATTTGCTGTTTCATCATGTAGACGAAATAAAATCTTACTAATGTCTTCTATTAATTTACTTATGTTTATTATGAGGAAGTAAGTTTATATAGGCACAGGTATAAGTACAATTATTGCACACTGTAAATAAGTGGCTTATTTCCAATGGGTGAGTAATCAAGTATTTTTTTCCGTGATCATCCTTGCTTTCATAGGAACTATTATATTGCTCCAGATATGGTCAGTTAAAAATGCACTTGTCTCACAAATTCTTGTAGGATTAGTTATAGCTGGTATTAACAATTGTTCATGTTGTTAATGAATGCAGCTACTTGAGGGTCTTGAGCTTGAACAAGGTTAATGTTCAAGTCGCCAGCAAGTATTAGGTGATGTTTAAGAGACTGCCGGTTATTAGGTCTTTTAGGCTGACATTGAAGGTGGAATTATTAGTGTGAGGTAACCTACAGACTGCTCTAATTGTAATTGCAACATGCAGAGGTACTGCATATTAATTCGTTATAGTATATCGCAGTACCTCTTCCCTGCGACTAGCCAAGGACTCGAACCCATGCTGCTTTGGCCTGCCTCATGGTGGGCGAAAACTCTTGACGCCTTTACTCACGGGACCATACAATCCTTAAAATTAGCGCATCCAGCGGAACTGAATGTTGTACTCGCTACCCAAGGACATACGTTGGTGTGGGTGACTCTAGGCTAATTTCATTCTAGTCCCTGTTTAGTGTATTAGTACAACGAGCAGTATTTTATATTATCAGAAAAATTTGTAATGAATTCAAAAAAAACTACAACGAAAATTAGACATTTTAATTGAAAACAGTGATTGGACAAAGCATGCTAATAAAATTTTTGTAATTAACTGCTCTAGGTTTTGGCCTAAGTTTTGCAACTTCAAAAAAACTTAATAATGTTGAAATTGCAAAAGCCTTTTGTAACTTGGAAAACTTTTCTGATTTATCCACTGATGAAATTAATATTAGTAAAGGAATGGTATATAGCTCTATGTTAAAACCAAACTTTCCCAATTGCCCTCAAAGATTCTTTAAGTCTTATGATAAATTTAATAATAAAAATTTACGCCTTACTAAAGCAGATAAAATAAATGCAATAGTAATTATGAAAGAAAATGACTACCAAGAAAAAATGAATAATCTCTTAGATGATACTGAAACCTATTCTAAACTTAGAAAAAATCCCCTAGAAACCGTTAACAGCAATTTCAATAAAACAATAAAACTTCTACTGAAAGGCAAAGATGAATTAATTAAACAATTTACTTCCACTAATAAAAACACACAAATCAGGGAATCCAGTCAGACCAATTATTAGCTCCATAGGATCAGTCATATAAATTATCCAAATGGCTTGTTGACATTTTGAGCCCTATTGTTGGCAAAATTTATAACTTTAATGCTAAAAACAACATAGATTTAGTTGATAAATTAAGCTTCTTGACTGACTTATATTATTTTTACTTCCTTGTTTACGAAAGTTCATGTTGATGATTTATTAAGTTTCTTATTTGAAAAACTCGTTAATTATGATTTACCATTGCCAGTTCCTACTATCATTAAACTTATTAAACTGCATTGTTGATGCAAAATTTGTCATTGTCCTCTTCGCTTTCGGGCTGAGTGGACGCACTGCGCAAACAGCTCCTGCTTTCTCTGGTGCGCAACTTCCTGTTTTCACCAAGATGGCTGCCAGCTACCGCAGGAGGAGCAACACCGTGTGTGTTGACCTTGTTAAAGGGGGCAATTTACCCTACGAATGCCTCTGTTTTATTACCAACGATTATACGGGACACGTTTGGCATTGAAGTTGAAGAATTACACGGAATAGCACTTAATGGCTCATCACGAATCTTCATAAAGTTCTGCACAGTGGAGGCATATGAAAGGACGGTGACTCAGTACCAGGAGAAGAACATCACCGTATCATCTGGTCTGGAGGTACGCCTGCGGGATGCCTCAAAATACTACACCTGGGTGAGGATCCGCAACGTTCCTTTCGAGGCAGACGATGTGGATATCAGAGAGACATTTCAAAGATATGGTGAGGTGCATGCTATAACTTTAGTTCGATGGACGGAGGGAATCTATGAAGGGTTGCCGGCTGGATCTTACACCGTCAAGATGTCTTTAAGAAGACCTATTCCATCGTATGTTGTCCTGGAGGATTTTAGGACACAGCTGTATGTGACCTACGCGGGACAACGACAGACGTGTCGCCTGTGCGGCGCTTTTGACCACATGGCGGCCGGATGTGGTAAAGCAGCAGTGCCGCGGCCTTGGGAACGGCAAGTAGTCACAGAGTCTCAGGCGGAACCTCTGCCGAAGACTTTGAGTGCAGCAGGCAAAGGTAATTGGGCGGACGAAGTGGAGGGCGTGTTAGAGAATTGTGTGACACTACCAGTGGCTTCGGATGCTCCCCCGCAAACGGGCCCGGGAGTTGAGCAGCAGCCTGTGGGGGTGGGAGAGACCGGTGATCCACAGGAGTTATCTACGCCCCTACAGGAGATGATTAAGTCTTTCCTGGACGTGCCTGCGGAGGAGAACCCATCTACAGACAGGAGAATTCTGATGGTTGAGGACTTGATTGAGCAGATTCCAGAGCCTCTGGGGTCAGAGCCTGGCATGTTGCAGTTGCTACAGGTGGAAGCTGAGGTGCACAAGGGCAATGGAAATACTGATATGGAAATTGAGGGCACATCTAGAAAGAGGGCTGGAGGACTCGTCGGATGAGGAGGTTATAACACCAGCTCAGCGTACAGGGAAGAAGACGTGGGCAGGAGTGATTAAGAAGGGGCAGGGTAGTGCACAGGGGGGGGGAGAGGGTACAGGCGGGAAAGTTATTATTATTATAATCAAAAAGAAGCACTAAGCCACAAGGACTATACAGCGCTGCAGGGCAGGAAGGAAGCGAGGGCATCAGGTGGCAAAAGGGAGATGGATGAGTAATAGGTTACGGATGACAGCGGGGTAGTGGATGGTGAAAGGGTAAAGGGCAGCAAGAGACTGAACTAGAAAGGGTTGAGGGGAGTGCAAAAAGTATAATCAGAGTTTGAGGAGTAAATCAGTCGTTGTCAAGAAGTCAATGAGAGAGTCAGGATTAAAGGAGGGTCCATCAGCAAGAAGGGAAGGTAAGAGAGAGTAGTAGAACGAAGACGACGTTGGAGGTAAATTCTGCGTGCTCGTTGATAGAGAGGGCAGTCTAACAGAATGTGGCTAATCGATATTGGAACTTGACACTGCTCACAGAGAGGAACTGGGTGCCTCTCCATGAGATACCCATGAGTAAGACGAGTGTGGCCAATGCGAAGGCGGGAGAGAGTGGTCTCCCAACCTCGGCACTGATGACAAGAAGACGGCCAGTAACCTATGCTCGGTTTAATAGAATGAAGTTTGTTACCGAGCAGAGTTGACCAATGTTGCTGCCAACGGGTGCGAAGGTGGGTAGCTATTGCAGCAAAATAGTCCAGAAATGGAACACCTCGATAGGAAATTGGTAGGTCATGTACTGCTGACCGCGCAGCAGTGTCTGCCTGTTCATTGCCTTGTACGTCGACATGACCAGGGACCCAACAAAAAACAATATCTTTATGTTTGGTAGAGACACGGCATAGCCAAAGTTGGATACGGAGAACTAGGGGATGAGATGTATCAAATTTTTGTATAGCCTGTAGAGCACTAAGGGAGTCTGAGACTACTACAAATGATGACACAGGCATAGATGCGATACGAATAAGTGCTGCAAGAATGGCATACAGTTCAGCAGTAAAAATGCTAGCTGAAGACAGTAAATGCCCCCGCACGACGCTATCCGGAAACACCGCTGCGAATCCGACGCCGTCTGAAGACTTAGAGCCATCTGTGTACACAGTGGTGGCATGAGAATGGGAGTGGAAGTGATCAAGAAAAAGAGAGCGGGAAGCCACCGTAGGCAGTTGAGTTTTCGAGCAAGGGAGTGAGAAAGAACAGACCCGAACAGCTGGAACTTCCCAGGGGGGTAGGGAAAAGTGAGATGCTACATGAACATATAAAGGTGGTAACTGAAGGGAAGACAAGAGTGAATGTAGGCGAAGAGAAAAGGGACGGAGCAAACAGGGGCGGCGAACTAATAAAGAATGTCTACTAATATCGGTGACCATTCTATAAATGGAAGGATTGTGTAGATCGTGAGAGCGTACATAGTAGCGAAGGCAATGGGCATCACGGCGATCAGACAAGGATTGAACATTCGCTTCTGTATAGAGGCTCTCAACAGGGGAAGAGCGAAAAGCACCAAGGCACAAACGTAATCCTTGGTGATGGATAGAGTTAAGGCTAGAGAGAGTAGCGGGAGAGGCCGCGGAATAAATCTCGTCACCATAATCGAGTTTCGATAAAACGAGGGCTGAATGTAGGCGAAGCAGAGTTCGACGATCAGCTCCCCAGGAACGATGAGCAAGGGTTTTAAGAAGGTTTAGCCGGCTGTGACAAGTTGCCTTCAGAGAGTTAATGTGAGGTTTCCGGGATAACCTACGGTCAAAGAGAAGGCCTAGAAACCTGACTGTATCACGATCGGGGATACGGGAGCGATAGAGATACAAAGGATGATCGGAGATAACAGAGCGTCTAGCGAAAGTAATTTGGTGAGTTTTGGTACTTGAAAATTTAAACCCATGAGTGGTGGCCCAATTGGAAACACGGTCGACCGCATGCTGGAGAGAAACTGCAATAAGATGACAGTCAGCGCCTGCACAAGCAATAGCGAAGTCATCAACAGAGTGATGACCAAATATTGGGTGGAAGAACAGAGGCCAAATCATTTATAGCAAGGAGAAACAGTGTTGTGCTTAGAACGCATCCCTGAGGGACACCTTCAGCTTGGACGAAGTCCGGGGAAAGAACATTATTGACTCGAACACGGAAATGTCTGTCAGTTAAAAAGTTCTTAAGGAAGGATGGTAGATTGCCTCGGAGGCCTAAGGAATGGGCCTGGGCCAAAATATTATACCTCCAAGTTGTGTCATATGCCTTCTCAAGATCAAAAAATATGGCAATAACTGAGTGATTATTCGCAAAGGCATTACGAACATACGTATCCATGCATAGTAAGGGGTCTATGGTAGAACGACCCTTGCGAAAGCCGTATTGACTAGCGGAGAGACTATTGTGTGTCTCTAAATACCACATTAAACGTCGATTTACGAGACGTTCCATCACTTTGCAAACTGCACTAGTAAGAGCGATGGGGCGATAGTGGGAGGCATCATGTCCTGTAGTACCCGGTTTGCGGAAAGGGAGAACAATGGCAGATTTCCACAGCTGGGGAAGAACTCCTTGTGCCCAAATAAGATTGAAGAGGTGTAAGAGGACTACAAGGGCTGACCGATGTAAATGTTGTAACATACGAATATGAATGTCGTCAGGCCCAGCTGCCGATGATCGGCAAGTTGAGAGCGTTGCCTCCAGTTCTTGAAGTGTAAAAGGCACATTATACTGTTCTTCTCTGAGAAGAAAAGTCCAAGGGTACTAACTCTCTGGCAGACTTTGAGGAAAGAAACGAGGGGCATACATGGAGCCCTCGGGAAATACGGACCAGATGTGTGCCAAGTTCAATGGCAACGTCGAGAGGGTTTGCTACATCAACACCAGCGACCCGTAGAACAGGAGCCGGGTCAGAAGAGTATTTACCACTCAATTTCCTCACTTTTTTCCAGACTGCACTCATAGAAAAAGGAGAGGTGATGGTGGAAACAGTCTCGCCAACAAGTGCGTTTAGCTTCACGGATGACACGGCGAGCGATCGCACGCTTCTGCTTAAAATCAAGAAGTCTCTCAGCAGTTCTATTGTACCGGTACCTGCCCCATGCAGCACGTTTCAAACGTACTGCACGAGCACAAGCAGGAGACCACCAAGGCACGCACTTCTGAGAATGCCTGCCTGAGGTTTGGGGTATAGAATGAGAAGCTGCGGTATAAACTGACGTCGAGAAGATGTGTAGGAGCTCATCAATGGAGGATGAAGAAGGAACCTCACTAAAAGCAGTGAGGTGTGAGTAAAGATCCCAATTTGCCCGATCAAATTGCCAGCGAGGGCTACGGAAAGGTGGTGAATAGGAAGGAGAAATAAGAATGATCGGAAAATGATCGCTGTCATGTAAGTCTGGTAGAACAGACCAGGTGAAGTCTAGTGCAGTGGAGGAAGAGCAGACTGATAGATCGATGCAAGAGAGAGTATGAGTACGAGGATCAAAATGGGTGGGAGTACCCGTATTTAAAACATGGAGGGGGTGAGAGGCGAGAAAAGCCTCCAACTGGATGCCACGTGAGTCACAATGAGACCCCCCCCAGAGGAAATGGTGGGCATTAAAATCACCAAGTAACAGAAGTGGTGGTGGTAAGGATGAAACAAGAAAGGCAAAGTCTGGGGAAGAAAATGCTCGAGAAGGAGAGAGATATAAAGATCATATTGTAAACCACTTATTCAAGTGGATATGGGCTGCAGTGTAATGCAGCGAGGTATGGACAAATAGTTGACAGTACGGAATATCATTGCGTAGAAGAAGGGCACTTTCATTAAAGGTCCCATTTGAGAAAGGATCCGAAGAATACAATAAATTATAGCCTGAGACAGGTTGGAAAACAGCCGAGTGTAATTTTGGTTCTTGTAAGCAAGCACCAACAGGGGAAAACCTGGAAAGCAACATCTGAAGCTCACCCCAATTACCTCTGAGGCCGCGGATATTCCACTGTAAATAGGCCATGATTAGCGATGAAGAAAATATCAGGAATCTGTAGGTAAAGGCACCTACGGACTAGAGGGGTTAGAAAAGTCAACGTGTGGTGGCATTGGAAGACGTTCAAATAGCGAAGGAACGGAGCGTTGCGAAGAATGGGGTTGTGAAGATGGAGGAGAGGGAAGAGAAGGAACAGGAAGTGAATCAGTGTCCATTGAAGGTTTAGTCTCTGCAATATATTCTGAAATGGCTTCAAGTGTTTCTGAATTCAAAGATGTATGGGAGACCATATTGGAGATAGAAGGAGGAGGGTGAGTAAAGATTGGGACAGTAATGGACTGTACCAAAGCAGAGGGGGAGGGAAGAGTGCAAGGGACTGGAGATGAAGTGTGGGGGGGGGACAGAAGAGGCAGAAACCTGGGAGGTGGCAGAAGAGGGAGAAACTTGGGAGGGGACAGGGGTGGAAGGCATAGTACGAGGAAGAGGGTGAATCTCCTCACTTTTAATAGAGCCAGAGAGAGGTTAAGAACTAGGTAAAGAGACTGAAAAGGTAAAGTGTGGAGGTGGAAGAAGGGAAGGAAGGGGCAAAGAAGATTTGAGCAATGTGGATTTTTTGGACCTCTTTGTAGAGGGGCGATTGGTATTAGGTGTCGTACGAGGTCTTGTCGATATTTGGGCTTGTGAGGAAGGACGGGAAGATGTGAGAACAGTTGTAGTCGGGACGTCAGAGCCAAGGACAGCAAAAGGATTAGATGCCGGAGTGGCTATGGGAGGGGCAACAACAGAGGAGGCTGCAGAAGATGGGATCCCAGAAGTGGGGGGATGTTTGGAAACACGAGAATAAGAAACACGGGGTAGTCTTCCTTGTAGGCAGAGATGAGTAACTGCCATAGCATAAAGGAGACCTTCTGCCTCTTTGAGGCAACGGATTTCATGTTCATTTAAGTAGACCTGGCAACGGCGGGAGTACAAAGGGTGAGCTTCATTACAATTAAGGCAAGATGGAGGTTGACTGCAAGATGTATTAGAATGGTCGTCGGCACCACAGACTGGGCATTCGGCCATATATCTGCAATATTTCGCTGGGTGACCAAAACGCCAGCAATTTCTACATTGTTGCGGTGTAGGTATCACCTTTCGAACTTGTAACCGATGTCCCGCGACATATACAGAGGACGGGAGTTCTCGGCTGTCAAAAGTTAAACGAGCCACATTGCAAGGGTAATGTCTCCACCCCCGGGCAGGAAGGACATAAGTGTCTACTTTGAGGACTGGGAGATCCTGGAGTTCCAGCTGTTCAAAAATGTCATTGCCACATGACTGGAAATTCTGTTGGACTATGGTATGGGGCAGAATGATAGTACCACTACAAGAATTGAGAGAAAGATGTTTTTCAATAGTGAGAGTAGTATCGATATTCGAAAGGAGAGAAAGATCATGAGCTTGGGCAGCATTCTGGACAGTGACGATGCACGTACAGCTCTTGAGAGCATGAAATGAAATATCTCTACCAACATTGACGCAGGAGCGCTTTGCCAATACTATGGTCAGAAAGGTAGGCAGAAGAAGTCGGTCTTAAAGTAAAGAATTTAGTCCATTGTGTGGTCCGAAACTGAGCGTGGAGAGGGAGTGCTTGACGTGTCGGTCTTTTCCGAGTAGAATGGGAAGGTAACGAAGGAGCATCATCAGGAGATTGATGTTGGCATTTAGGAGTAGGGCCGGAGTTGGTCCGGCGTGAAATGGGTGGGCGATTCGAAAATTGCCGTACCGTAGAGGGAGAGGCCGGAAGCATAGTCAAAGGAGAGCGGAGTTCAGACAAATCGAAGGAATCAGTCGAAGCCCCGGTACCTGAAGCGGGTGAGGAAACAGCACCAGCAAGAAGTACAGGGGCATCAGGAGTGTCCGAAGAGTGGTCTAAACACAAGGCAGGGTCAGAATGGGGTGCTATATCAAGAAGGGGTACGGGGGTAGTGGGTTCTTGGATTGGGTTCTCCATGGTTAGGTTACTCCTTTGCTTTTTGTTTTTAAGAAAAAAAAAAGAAAATAAAAATAAAAAAAAAAAGAATAAAAAAATGGGGAGCGGGGAGGAATAGTTTCCAGGAGGCATGAAAGGGCCGGAAATCTCCCTCCGCGCCCAAGAGGACCTCAGCACCGCTAGTAGGGCAGATGCAGCATGGAACCCGTGCCATACCCTACCCTTCATGCCAGTAAACCAGCAATCCGGGATAGCAACCTCACATCTGCCGAGCTACCTCGGTGGACAAAAGAGAGGGCGGCCGGATATCCGCCACAAAGCATACCTCCTTCGGCCACCAACCCCGGAATCCGAAAGGTGGCTTCCAGAGATACACCCATCTCCCGAAAGACACCCAATGCTACTCCGGGATACTGGAGAGGGATCGGGACATCCCCAGGCAATCCAGATTCCACGGCAAACTACGCCACCGCCAAGAACCTCAACGGAATGGGATGGACCCCGGTGTCATTTCCCCTACCTAGGAACTAGCGCGCCTGTGGGAGAAATCCCAAAGGCCAAAAAGGGGAAGGGCAAAAAGGAGGGGTGGGGAGGAGGAGGAGGAATGGAAAAAGGGGAGGATGGGAGAGGGGAGGGGAGAATGGGGGGTAATTAGGTTCGGTCTGAGGAAGAAGACCGACAGGGCTAATTCCTCAGACCAAGAGCCTCTTCACCACGCCAAGGAGCCCCCCTTGAAGAGGTACCTATGGTCAAAATACCAGTCTTTACGGTACCTTTTGCAAGAGTAGCTTTTGACATTGTTGGCCCTTCATCTCCACTTTCATCTGGGGGACATAGATATATATTAACATTAGTTGATTATGCTTCGAGTTTCCCTGAAGCCATACCCTTAAAGACCATAGCCACTACAGAGGTTGCTGAAGCCCTTTTTCCATCTTCTCCAGAGTGGGCATCCCTAGAGAAATTTTGTCTGACCGTGGGACACAATTCACATCTGACTTAATGCAACATCTACACCAACTTCTGGGAGTGAAGCCTCTCTTCACCACATCCTATCATCCCAGCTGTAATGGGAGGATTGGGCGCCAGCATTAGATTCTCAAGTCCATTTTAAGGAAACTTTGCACCCTTAAACCTAAGGAGTGGCATCGTTTCCTACCCTGTGCTTTGTTTGCCATGAGGGAAGTTCCCAGTGACTCTTTGGGGTTTGCACCTTTTGAACTTCTCTATGGTAGACAGGCCAGAGGCCCATTGTCCATCCTTCATGACTAATGGACTAATGAGGAGGTGAGTGCTGAGGTTCAGTCTTCTTACCAGTTTCTCCTTGACCTTAGATCCAAACTTGGAGACCCCTGACAGTTTCGAAAAACCTAAGCTTGTCAATGGACCAGCACAAAACCTATTTTGATTCCAAAAGTCAGAGGAGAAGTTTTAAAGTAGGGGATAAAGTTCTGGTACTTTTGCCTATCAAGTCAAATAAATTATTAGTAGCATGGAAAGGTCCATATTAAGTATTGAAATTTGTGGGAAAGTTGACTACCTCATAGAAGTCAAGGGGAAACCTAAGCTTTATCATATCAACATCCTTAAGAAATATTACCGAAGAAATTCGGTTAACTGCCTTAATAACTTTGACTTAGTTTTTCCACACGAACTTGATACGACAACTGAAGAATGTAAAGCGTGTGTAATTGACACCTCTAACTTAGACTATGATGAAGAACTACATGACTTGGTGACTCTTGACCACTCGGGCGCAAGCAACATTAATATTAATGAAGCTTTGGATGACCATAAGAGACATGAACTACTTCAATGTGTGAGTAACTTTTCAGACGTCTTTACTGATATTCCAGGTGTTATCTCCACGGTAGTCCATAAGATAGGATTGTCTGTCACTAAGTCAATCAAACGAAAATTATACCCAGTTCCAGTTCACCTTAGGGATACATTTGACCAAGAGGTAGACAAATTATTAAAACTAAAGATCATTGAACCTTCAGTATCTTCATATTGTTCACCAGTAGTCATGGTTAAGAAGGAGGATAATTCATATAGACTTGCTATTGACTTCAGAGGCCTTAATGCTATAACTCGGTGGGATGCTGAGCCTATGCCCTTAATAGATAGCGATCTACACAAATTTCATGACTCTTCCTCCTTTTCAGAGATTGATATTGTGCAGGCATATCATCAAGTAATGTTAGATCCTTCTTCTAAGCAGTACACCACTTTTCCTACACACCAAGGACTGATGCAATATAGAACTATGCCCTTCGGTTTGGTAACTGCCTGTGCTACCTACGTGAGACTGATGAGAAAGGTCTTGGGTAATATGCAAAATGTTTCAGTTTATTTTGATAACATTTACATAATGACATCCACTTGGGGCGAACATATCCAAACATTAACATCAGTTTTGCGTAGGTTACGCTCACATGGCCTCACTGCCAAGCCGAAGAAATGCTTCCTTGGGTATAACAAGATTAGATATCTTGGACTGATACTTTCTAATAACTCTCTGCAGCCTCTCCCCAGTAAGATCAAAGCTTTATTAGAATTTAAATTCCCCAAAACCAAGAAGCTCATGCGTAGCTTTCTTGATTCTGTAAATTTTTATGCATGGTTTATCCCGAACCTTACTGATCTTACAGGCATCTTATCCGACTTCCTTAAAAAGTCTGTGAAGGTACCTCTTGAACTTTCCGACGTAGCTCGGGAAAAGTTTAATGAGATTAAAAGTATTGTTTCAGAAGACCCTATACTTAAGATTCCAGATATTAATAAAACATTTTGTTTAAGAACTGATGCCTCCAATACTGGCTTAGGTGCAGTGTTACTACAATACCATGATGGTACTCCCTTCCTTGTATGCTTCCTGAGCCGGAAACTCCTTCCCACAGAAACGAGATACTCCACCATAGAAAAGGAATGTTTGGCCCTTGTGTGGGGTATCTCAAAACTTAAATTTTATTTGCTGGGAAAAGAATTCATTTTATAAACGGACCACAAACCTTTGATATACCTAGAAACTTTTAAGGGAACCAACAGTCGCCTCTTGAGGTGGACATTGGCACTCCAGGCTTTTAAGTTCCATATTGTGTATATCAATGGTTCATCCAATTATTTCTCTGACTGGTTAAGTTGTGACAGTCAGTAGAAGATTTGTCTTACGCGACTTCCACATGTTAGAACTTTTTCCTCGCCAATTCTTCTTATACTCCTTGACTATAAGTCTTGGTATGGGGGAGTGTGATGGAAAAGTTCAATAGATAGGAGTAGCGAAGGAGTATATAGTAACAATAGTTTCATTGCCGGCTACTTGTTAAGGTAGGGTAAATCCAGCTCCTCCTATTCCCCCCCCCTCCCCTTTTTCCCCCTCTCTGAAAGTGATAGTTTGCTTGCCGGCTACTTGTTAAGGTAAGGTAAGTCTAGCTCCTGCTATTCCGGCCTTTTTCCCCCCTCCCCGAAAGTGATAGTTTGATTGCCGGCTGCTCGTTAAAAGGTAGGGTCAGTCTAGCTCCCGCTATTCCTTCCCCCCCTCCTTCGCCCCCATCCCCTGAAAGGTGACGTGTGGGGCTCCGGTCCAAACAGTAATTACTAGACTCACAGCTCCCAGCACTACTGTAAGTACATGCCTGCCTTGTATTCTAGTGGATTTATTGGTTAAAAGCTTCACTTTTGACCAATAAACTTAATCCTTTCAGTCTTGCTCTAAGTTGACTTTTGTAATAATCACCACATCTTTTAGGTATTGTACTTATCATGGAGAGTGATTTCTTAAACAGTGGGTAACCTGTCTATCTTTCCAGCTTGAATGACAGAGAGGGTCACCTGCCAATCAACGAGTAGAATTGAAGGAGACGGACTAACGTTCTGATCCACTTACCTGTCTGTGTATGCAAGTAGCAGGATATGACCCCTCATCATTGCAGTGGAAAAAAACCTGCTTTCCTGTCATCTGGAAGGATTAATCACGGCTATACTGTGAAGAACTAGCCAGTGGGTTGTAACCAACACCTGCGACCCCCCCCCATCATCAGCGGCGGCTACGATTTCAACAACACGCAGTGTCACCAACACCAGACACCCAAGTTTTATATATATTAGCGTTGAATTCAGATATTTATATTTTTCATTTTTCATTTTCTTTAATGTAGGATCAATATTTCATATTTAAGTGTTTTATATTTTATACTTTCTAAATAATAAAGTGTTTATGTTTGTCAGTTTTTATTCTTTTTCTATACATTAATTTTCCTGAGGAGGAGCCAGCCTTAGTAATACTGACTGAAGTTGTTACAGGGCTGAGTAAGCCTTCACATGGATACATATACATAGATACAGATATGGAGTCCACCTCTGGTGTAAATTGTGGGACCCAAAGCCTCGGAGAAGTGGATAAAAAGGCTTCAAGGAAGAATATTTAGATTTCTTCCTGAAGACATTTGAATATTCTACTTCCCTTACCACCTCATCTTTCTTTTTTACCAATAGATATATTTTATTACACAATATGGTACAATATGATTTAAGAGATACATTGTTGATATCAAGATGACGTATACAGTACATGAGGCACGATAGATACATGTCTAGTACATATTGTTACTTGTTTGACACTAATTATAATGCGAAAATCTCGTCCAGCTCCTAATGGCTGGGGGCGCATGTCCAAAATACAGCAGATATTACCACTCTGAACAGCAGCGCTGAGTTGCTGGAACAGAAAACTAGCTGCTGAATAGGTAAAATTAGTCAATTAGCAAGAACTCGTTTAAAATTAAGTCCTTTCTAAAATTTTCTCTTGAACATTTATAGATATTTTTTTTCATTTATGTTAATGTAGGAATTAATAATATTGTACCAAAAGAGCCTTAGAAAACTTCCCTAACCTTATAACAAGTGCAATTTAATTTAGCTTAATCCAGCTAAATATATTTTAGATACGTTCACAATAATTTAATAATAAACAATGAAATATTTTTTTTTTCGTTAGGTTCAAATTGATTTTTGCGAAATTATTCCAAGAAGAGCTTTCCTATTTAAGCTTAAATCGCAAGTTTTACCTATTCGGCACATGTATATATATACACACACCAACATTATCTCTCAGTCTACAGCAGGCTGGAGCCTGCAAACTCGGCATCAGAGTACACAGTACTTTATCCATAACGCCAGACTACAGATGATCATGGGCGCCTAGCCGGAGCTAGACGATGTTTCCCCATATCCCGGAGAGCCAGGCTTGTTTTCAAAGTTATTTCATCAAATCCTACCACATGCAGTCTGCTTTAAAGGCAGGTCTCAGGTGCATGAGGTCACAGCTGGTAGTTAAAAGCACAGACGGGTCACATGGATGTTAGGAAATACTTATATTCAGGATGTGAAAGGAAACTGGTAGAGGCAGAATCCATACACTAAATAGATACGATAGGGCTCACACAGCCAGGAGTGAAACAAGTAGTGCCCAGCAGAGAGGCGGGGCCAGGAGCTGAGAATCGATCTCTAACAACTACAATTAGGTAAGTACAATTAGACGAGTGAGGACATTAAAACAGAGGGAAGGGAAGAATGTAGTTAACGTAACCTAAGTTAAAATTAAGAAAGCAAAGAGTTAGGATAAATTTCTAACAAGTACAGTTTGAGGTGATGCAACTTTGAACACCAAAGTAGCACGAGAACGTTTTTTAGAAGTCAGTAAAAACTTCTATCTTTCATTATCAAGATAATACTTTGGATAATTCAACTAAAGGAAATAGCAGTCTTCTAGGTATGTGCAAATGAGAATAGTCTCTAAGATATGATGGTTTAATTATGCAAATATTCTAACATCTCATAAAAAAAATTATCCGAAAGTGTAAGGGGAGGAAATTGAGAGAAACTTGTGCCCTTCTGAAAGTTAGGATGGGTCAGGAAGACAATTAGTGCGACACAGCCTGCCTGGCTGTGTAATTTCATAGTTTATATCTGCTCATCAGAGGGACTGGATACCATCTAAGACTGTACACCCGCCTCTTGCCACCAGTTTTATTACTCCCATTATTACTTCTCACTCTTTCTCCCTCTCTCTCTTTCCCTCTCTCTCTCTCTCTCTCTCTCTCTCTCTCTCTCTCTCTCTCTCTCTCTCTCCCCACCTCCCCCCCCTCTCTCTCTCCCCGTTCCCCCCTCCCTCTCTCTCCCCCCCTCCCCCTCTCTCTCCCCATTTTCCCCTCTCTCTCTCTCTCAATCTTCCCCTCTCTTCCCATCTCCCCCTCTCTCTCACTCTCCTCCCCCTCTCTCTCGGATAAGAGAGAAAGAGAAACTAGTAGTTTTCAGTTTCAGGTCTTTTACTGGCATCTGCTGTACATCTCGCAATTTCCTTTGTATTGCTTTTCTTACTGGAACTCTGAGGCTTCTTATTTGTCATATGGGTTTCCGTCTTTTCTAACTGAAGAGTTTTCTTTGATGTCTCCTTTCTCACTGTTGTCACTCTGAATCAAAGTTCAGTCGTTAGTGACGTTTGGGCAAGATTTCAGTCGAGACTTTGAATGTGTAAAAATGTGTTTTTTTTTTTTTTTTTTTTTTTTTTTTTTTTTTTTTTTTTTTTTTTTTTTGTTGCCTCGTGAGACATTTTCTGAAGTCAGTTTTTAGTTAAAAATTACTCAAATTGCTCTGAAACGCTGAAATTAATAATATAACGTATTAGCATTATTTTGTATTGAATGTAATGTTTTACATCTGTTTATAGAGCATATGAAATGTATATTAAAAACGCTGGTCAGTCGCATTTAGTGAATGGTTTTAATTCATTTTGCCACGTGGAAGTCCCGATATGCAATTTTGTCAGTTTTGGACTGAGCGTATTATAATTGGCCATTTTTTGTTGAAGAAACTGGGATATTATTGTCCATACGATATCTTGGGAATACCTATTCAGATTCATTCCATATTTTCTGCGTTTATTATTTAACCATATTTGAAACTTAAGCTTACCTTTGCTCAATCGCTTTCACGTACTGCAGTGACAAACACACCGTTATTTTCACAAATACTAGAAAATAATGGATTTTACAACAGCTCCACTCCACAAAGGTGGCAGCAAAGCAATTGCAAAGAACTACGGACCGATAGTACTAACATCCCACATCATAAAAATCTTTGATAGGGTTCTAAGATATCAATCAGTTACACAACCCTGGGCAACACGGGTTTAGAGCAGGTCGCTCCTGCTTGTCCCAGCTACTGGACCACTATGACATGGTCCTGAATGCTTTAGAGGATAAACAAAAGGCATATGTAGTATATACAGACTTTGCGAATGTCTTCGACAAGTTTGACCATGGTGTAATAGCGCACAAAATGCATGATAAAGGAATAACAGGAAAAGTTGGTTGATGGATCTATAATTTCCAAACAAGTAGAACACAAAGAGTAATAGTAAACAGATTAAAGTCAGAGGCGGCTACAGTGAAAATCTGTTTCACAAGGCACAATACTCGCTCCCATCCTGATCCTCATATCTGACATAGACAGAGATGAAAGCCATACCTCCGTGTTTTCCCTTGCGGATGACACCCGAGTTGCCATGACAGTGTCCTCCATCAACGATACTGCAAGACTCCAGGCGGACATCATCCAAATCCTTAAATGGGCCGCAGAACACAATATGAATTTCATTGAAGAGAAATTTCAACTACTTAGTTATGGAAAACTTGGATATTAAAATTTTATCAGAGTATTAAACAATATTAAACACACAATAGAGCGAGTAACTAATGTGAATGACCTGGGAGTGAAACTGTCAAAGGATCTCGCCTTCAAAGACCACAACAATTTATCTATCTCATCTTCTAGAAAAATGATATGATGGATAATAAGAATCGTCAAAACTAGGGACGCCAAGCCCATGATGATTCTCTTCAAATCGCTTCTCTCTAGGCTGGAATACTGTATACTAACTGCCCCCCTTCAAGTCAGGCGAAATTGCTAACCTGGAGGATGTACAGAGAACTTTCACGGCACACATAATGACGATAAAGCACCTAAATTCCTGGGAACGGTTGAAGTCCCTTAATCTGTATTCACTGGAATGCATGCGAGAAAGATGCATGATAATATACACTTGGAAAATCCTAGATGGATTAGTACCAAACTTGCACACGAAAATTACTCCCTGCAAAAGAAAAAGACTCGGCAGGAGATGCAACATCCCCTCAATGAAATACAGGGATGCCACGAGTACGTTAAGACACAACACAGTAAGTTTCAGGGCCCAAGACTGTTCAACTGCCTCCCAGCATACATAAAGGGCATTACCAATAGACCCCTGGCTGTCTTGAAGAAGGTGCTGGACAGATACCTAAAGTTAGTACTTGATCAGCTGGGCTGTGGTTCGTACGTCGGTTTATGCACGACCTGTAGTAACAGTCTGGTTGACGAGACCCTTATCCACCACGAGGCCTGGTCTCAGACCGTGCCGCAGGGGCGTTGACCCCCGAAACCCTCACCAGGTATGTTTTATCTGTGCCAATCACAAATGTGTTACTCAGAGCTTTTCATCGGCATCAAGAAATCTTCTGACACGTATAGTTATACACATTTATTTTTATTTTATGAAGTTTAATAATTCGAGGCCTGTCATAGACCAGACCACGGGAGAGTTGACTCCCGTAACACATTCCAGGTATACTTCAGGTATAATCCTCGGGAAATATTAAACTTGTTGGGATTACTCAGAACTTGGGGAATGGGGGCCGATCAGGCTCAAGAAAACTGAAGCATAGGTTAATTTCGCTTGATTAAGTGTCTTTCACCATACTACTTAGTGACGTCATACTGCATGAAGATAAATCAGAAGTCACACTAACTCTTAATAACAGAAACATTTAGCAAAATTAGTACTTTGGTTAATGTAATCTATATAAGCTGTTAATGTGTGCCTTAAAAACATATATTCTGTTAAAATTATATTAATTAAATAGAGTTTTCACAGTCATTAAATGCTGCAAATTATTGCAGTGAATTAGAGAAAAACTCATTTTAACGAACCTAGGTTTAATGTCCCTTGCAAATATTTCACTAAGTTTTTTAAATATAATTTGAAAATTACAGATGAATCTCCGAATTAAAAAAAATAATTACAGTGCACTAGGAAATTGATTTCGTAAACAATGACTGTCTCTTGTTTACTCAAGTGTTTAAAACTGTTATGATCCACTGAAGATGATTTTGCATATAACAATCAGTTGGTTGCAGAAATTTTTCACTATTCCTTAAATCAATGAAATCTTATTCATTATTTGGAATGGCGTACAATTTGCATTACCAGACATTCTCCGTTTTATTAACTGTTAAACTGAAGTTTTAAGGAATATGAATGGTAAGATATTTAAAGACTATTTAAAAATGAAAGATAAAATTGTTAATAATTATTGTACATTTAAAACGTCTCCTAATTATCTCATTATGATACAGTTTATTGTCATGGATATGAATTGAAAATAGGTTGCTATTACATGCAGCTTGCTCTATCTCATTACTTTCTTTTATCTCAAATTTATCTCAGATCTTCGTTCATTGACTTACTTGGGTATATTTTTTGTATCAAATGATCAGAAATTTATACTAGTTTTAATATGTAAGAAAGGATGTATTATTTATCAAATTATACCGGAAGGATGTATTGTCTTGTAGAACAACATACAGTTGCTAGCCTTGAAGCCTAGTTCCACTTTTGTGGAGTTAATTCAAATTCCCATAATCCTGTCTTAACAAGCATTTGCAGCTTAAAATTGTGACTGGGCTGTGGGGGGCATAACCCCCCGAGGCCTCATCTATTGTACAGGTAATCTAACTTGCCAAGCTTCCAAATGCAGCAGAGCCCCAACTGATGACGTTAATGTACTCCCAAAAAGTTGAAGTCGAATGTTCAGCATTCAGAATCTGCTTAATTATACTAATCAAGATAAAATGAATTAATACGTTCCTGAGTCCCAAGTTGTGGAAAATTGCATTTACTTGGATGTATAATTATATACATAACAGTAAATGAACAATGATAACTATTATTTATCAGTTAGACAAGTAGGAATTTGGGACACTTAGGTCGCAAAAAGTGTCCCCCTTCGATACCTACCACTGTCATATCCACAAGTTGCTCTGGACCTATTAATTAAATGAAATATACATACACCAGGAATGCTGGTAAATATATAAATTTGTGGACTGTATATTAAAAAATGATTATATATAAATTCACATATACATAACAGAAGGAAAATATATCTTAATATCACT